>NC_133331.1:20850590-21150590 GCF_042186555.1 Aquarana catesbeiana
CTCAGGGTTATTCTCACGGAGCAAAGCCATGTGACAGAATTGGCCACGCTGGAGCAACCAATTCTTCGTCCATGAACTCCTCCTCGCCCTGTTCATGGACTGGGCTTGGGCTGAAGAATGAACTACAGCACCAAGCACATACAATGCACGAACTCTACAACGAGTATGTACACGCAACATGGCTTCAAAACGGTTGGCTGGTCAGAACGAACTTAACAGAACGCACTGAAGAACAGCAAGGCCTGTGAAGAGCGAGCTGAAAATCAGCAACGAGTGGACAACACACTGAATATATCAATGCAAACTGACTACACGCACTGAAAAGCAGATACAAACCTCACAAGCACAAACTGAACAACAGTTAAACGATCTGAAAAATACGAGTCTCACAAGCGCGAATCGTCTCTCACCAAACTTCTACTAACACAAGATAAACACGAGATTAGCAGAAGGGGCCCAACGGGTGGTGCACAAGCTATTGAACTTCCGTTTTATAGTCTCGTCAGACCTGGTGTATGTCACCGCATACTAGACGGTCGGACTTGTGTGACCGTGTGTGTGCAAGTCCGTTCATTCTAAAGTCCGTCGGATGTCTGTCAAAACTCCGACGAAAGTCTGCCGGAATGGCCGTCGGACTTTTGTTGCCGAAAAATCTGCTTGTGTGTATGCGGCCTTAGGGTTGCTGTGAGATAAAATGTAAAGAATCGTGTAATGGTGTGGATAGGATTCTGGGGAAAGGCAGAGGTCAGTTATTTTTATTTATTAAAGTGACTCTGCCCCTCCCCCCTCCAACAAAAAAAAATAAAAATTAAAATAAGAACCAGCCAGTCTGTAAAAGGAGAATAATAACATTTAGTAATCTCCCCGGGTGTGTATGATGCCTAAGGACCCCACTTTGCAGTGCGGTTTCATCTGATAGCCATTACATTGCTGCTCGGACACAGACATCCAACACCCTGGAGAGATGTGATTGCTGATGGTTCTTCAGCCAGTATAGCTTTGCAAGAGGATGGTGGGATTGGATTTTTTTTTTATATAGTGTACAGGGTTTTTTTTTTTTTTTAGTTTTTATGTGACAGTTACTTGACAAGTGTAGAATAGAAGACCTCCAACCATGACCCAAGTCTGCTAGAACATTCCCCCCTCCAAACCCAACTATACAATAAAGAAACACAACAAGGTTTGGTGTCAAATGGCCATCATAGCCTTTTATTAACAATTAAATTAATTCAAAAAGAAATACCATTCCTTAAAACAGAAACAGAGAAATGAAGCTTGGTGGTCTTTGAGGGCAGCAAAACAAAACCTATATTCACTACGGAAAACCTTTAAACCCAAAATACATATGAATTACATGGGATCTGAGGGTAATTTAATGCAGATAAGGTGTGTTTAAAAAGGAACTGCAGTCTGCTCCCAGACCTTAACCAGAATGACAGGGGCATTACTCTTACGTATGAGCTTAGTACAGTTTCGATCCATTTTTTGGATCTGGACATTGCCATTTCTGACCGCCGCATTGTAACCACCACTTTTTTCAAGCCAACGGACAGAAATGGTTACATCTCCACGGACAGCTGCCATTATGGCCCTTAGCTCGACTCTTTCCCCCGCAGCCAATTACTGCGCATCTGTAGAAACTGCACAAACTCTGTTGATTTCGTGAAACAAGCACAGTTCTTGAAGGAACGTTTTGTGGAAAAAGGCTACCAACCGTCCCAGATAGATCAGGAGATTACAAAGGTCTCCCTCATAGATCGCAAGACGCTTACAACTGTGCGACCCAAGCCAATTCCCAGTGATAAGTTCAAGTGGTCCCTGTTCACCCAATTTTCTGTTCAACACAGACAAATTAAACGAATCCTGAATCGCCACTGAAACGTCCTGAAAAATGACCCTGTTCTGGGTCCAGTGCTCCCCAATAGAGCAGGCGTCACTTTCAGAGGGGCTCCATCCCTACGGAATCGCATTTCCAATAATGTTATTGAAGCGCCTACAAAGCCATCCTTTTTTCCAGAAACCAAAGGCTATTATCCCTGCAAAAAATGCAGTGTATGTATACATAACCTTTGTGGTAACCAAAAATCCGTATGTTTTCAGTCTGCCGTTACTTCCACCATCTATCAGATAAAACATTTTGCTACATGCACTACTCGTTACATTGTGTACCTTATTACATCCCCCTGCAATATGCAGTACGTGGGCCACACTATAAGAACATTCAGTACCCGAGTAAACGAACATATTACCTCTATCAAGAAAGGTCGCACTAATCATAGTGTCCCTCGACACTTTTTACAGTTTCACAATAAGAACCCGAGGGGCTCTAAATTTCATGTTATAGATAAGTTTGTCCCATCATGGAGGGGGAGGTCTGCGTACCAGGGGGGTAGCCAAGCTTAAAACGTTTTGGATCTACCAGTTGAAAAGCTATTCCCCCCATGGGTTAAATGTGGAATGGGACATAAACGCATTCATAAATAAATCTTAATAGCTTGAAAAGTCCCCGTAATTTATATATGTTTTTGTGCCATTATTCACTTCTTATAGGATAAAACCACCCTATCAGTACACATGGTTGATGACTGGGGCTTTACATTACTCAATGTGCATATTTTTTGTTTTGTTTTTTTCTATCTTTTTGTCATACTGACCTTATACCATATCTGTTCACATAAGAATATAGTTTTCCTTCCAAGATATATGTATATGAAAAGGGAAAATAACAACTTCTTCCAATAATCTCTTTTTTAATTTTTAACTTTTATCATGTATATTAATATATATTGTCCTCCTCTTGCCACCTACAGCGTCTCTTCCATTCTTCTGGAGACACTGGAAGTTGAGCCCATCGGAGCGCCTTAGATCGGCGCGCAATTACATCCCTCCAAGGCCAGTGTGGGTGTGGTTATCTCACCTCCTGGCCCTGTACATTTACACTTCCTTGAATGGAAAGGAGGCTCAGAGCACGGCGGCCGGTGCGCTATGACGTCACGCGCAGTGACACCGTCACATGACCCTGCTTCAGGGGTTGCAATTGGAGGACAATTTTCCCTGTGTTCCCGGAGTGTCAGCAATGTAGTCCATTACACAGAGCTTGCTATTGATTGGCTGTCATGTCCGCCTAGCGGCGGCATATACAGCTGTTTGCTATCTTATTAATTTCATTGTATATTTATATTAGCGTGGTACAGACATCTAGCTATATGCCCCAGTTGAAGGACCATTGTCCGAAACATGTCGGGTCACTAATGCTTCTGATGTTCTGCTACCACGCGATTTTATTACCACTTTGTGATCACTTTTTATTCACTCGACCTAGTGCGATTTTTCCACCATCTTTTAAATAAAACTACTTTTTATATTGGATTCATGCCCTATGTGGAGATTTTTCTCTTTTCCTTATGAACTGAACACTCATGAGGTGGAAGTCGCCTTCTCCAACAGCCTGCTTCTTCTGAGGGTCATCCCTCTAACTGCTGTGGATCCACCTGACAACCACGGTTATCTCGGATGGAACCCACCACCAGGATTTTCCAGCACAACATCCCTGGGATCGTTTGACCCCTAAAAGCCTGTATGACACTCCACCGTACGGTGACTGTGTCCATCTGCTCCGGTAAGGGTACTCACTTCTGCCACTTACACTTTGATTTCGAATATATGAAGATTTTTTGCTTGAATTGAAATCATTATCTGCACTTGGTTCCAGTTCTTACCCCACTTTAAGAACGCTATACCATATATGTTCATGAACTTTCAACTGCTATGGACTTTCTTTAATTTCTAGTTATTTGTGAATGTTTACCGATTTTAGTTTATTCTCAGTCCACAAACACCACTTGTAACGGTCACTATATGAATTTTATATAGGATGTGAACACACCATCCTGTCACTCACTATATGATATAGGATGTGATTTCCATATAGGATGTGAACACACTTTCCTGTCATCCATTATATTTAGCGCTGCATTTGTTTACTATTTACGTATTTTCTTGCACGGTGCACCACACTGTTACATGCTGGCAGCTTCCACTCGCATTTTATTTTAATTTTTGTAATAGCGCAATTATTTATTAGTTTTAAATATTACTCATTGACCTGACTTCTATTTTAGCATCATAATAATGTGCTCACAATCGGTGTTCCAGTTCATCTGTCATTTCTGAGGAGTGGTTGTTGCTGTCAGTGCCACGAGCCACGCGCTGGGGAGCCGGGGGGGGGCTGGGAGGTGCTGTCAGTGCCAGTCTGTGAGGCTGAGCTGTATTCACTTATCTGTGATGCTGTAGTATACCATGATCTAGGATCCTATATTGAAAGAAATAAGCAAAAGAGAAGCGCCTCCGGATCAGGATCAGTTATCATTTCTTTCATGTCTGGAGCCTGCTTCACGCTTCCCCGGATAGCTTGCCCTGGATCACAGACTGTTTTAAGCCCATGCAAAAGATTTTTGTTCATTTTTTTTTTTTTAATCACACTGTGTCATTGTCCACAAGTTACCTATTCCCCCAGAGTACACTTGTATTTTAACCATTCTTAACCCAGCAACAGCGCTACTTACCTATGTTTTTGTGATCCTATATTCCCTGATCTGTGATGCTATATTGTCAGAAACCATGAATCACATTGAGACAGAAGTACAGTTAAATCACACTTGTTTAATAATAATGAAAAAAAGGTAAGCAGAGTAAACTTAGTCAAAACATAGCCAGAGTTCAGGAACGGATAGTCAGACAAGCCAAAACGTCAGGGAGCCAGAAGTAATGTCAGCCAAGCAAGTCTTTAACAGGAACACAGGAGAGCGTCTCTAGAGATGTGACCAAGGCGAAGGCAGAGATCATCTGGACTGAACAGCTTAAGTGGGCAGGACTGACGAGCAGGATATCATCAACAGGTGAGTCACTGTGGAGAGATAGGAGCTGGCAATTGGCTGACAGCTGAGCGGCCAGCTCAGAGAAGGGAGGGCTGAGCTCAGCCCTGTCATATATACCCTGATCTGTGATCTGTGATGCTATATACCCTGATCTGTGATGCTTAATACCCTGATTTGTGATGCTATATAAAGAAAGTAAAGAATGGGGTGAATGGCGTTCCCTAATTGTGGGGTATGTGATCTATATGTGCAACAACAGTGCTACAAAAATCACTATAATGATATACACATTATGTGATAACCCTTTGTAAAGTATAACTAGATCCAATCAAATCAATCAATACTGAAAAGTAGTGGTCTATTGTACCATAAATCATAAAATCATAAATAACAATGGCGACTCTTGTGCTCAAATTGATCGGTGACTTCTGTGCTCCCACCATGGCTCCCCACTCACCAGCTCCTTATACCCCTACAGGGGTAACAGGCAATATGGAACATCATAGGTAGTCTTCATGGATGGTCTCCTGTGATCCCTCTATCAATGGCCCATGCTTCCACTAAAACAGGACGTCTGGATCGGTCAGCCGCACATCACAACTTCTGCCACCATATCCAGAAAAGGGACCTTCAGGGATAAGTCCTCAGTGGAAGAGATAACAGCCCCATAGTGTAGTATTTTAGATAAAATTGCTTTTATTAAAATGACATAAAAAACAAAAAGTTTTTTCCTAAAGCAGAAATAAAAGCTCCAAAAACACTACAGCGTATGTGCAATAGGTAACCAGGAAGTGCCGTCTCGCAGCGTGCGGTCCAGCTGCGTTCCAAGCTCCCTGTCTCCGTACTGAAAGTGACGTAAGTGCGTAGCCCCGCCTTTTCTGTTACTGTGATGCTATATACCCTGATCTGTAATGCTTTATACCCTGATCTGTAATGCTATATACCCGGATCTGTGAGGCTGAGCTGTGTATATACCCTGCTCTGTGATGTTATATACCCCGATCTGTGATGCTATATTCCCTGATCTGTGAGGCTAATGCTGTATACTCTATCCTGTGATGCCGAGCTGTATACTCCTGACACTATGGGTGGAATACAGGGGACGGAGTGGGTGGATTCTATAAGGGGTGTGGCTTGTAAAAAAAAGTGGGAGGGGTCAAAAAGGAAGGGCGGGGTCTGGTGCCCCCCCCCCCACACACACACACCATACTAGAACTTCACCAGCTGCCACTGGTCTTCATTGAACTTTTACCGCAAGGATAGAAGATCACAATTGTCTAGAATGTCTTGTATGTTGTGGTATTAACAGAACCCTTCACTGGAAACTCCTGAACTCCATTATTTGGAGGGGTGTCCACAAATGTTTGGCCATATACTGTAGTTGTGTACTTTTTTTGCTGCTGCTCTTTTACTCCATTGATATATTACTGTACTAAGAATGTACGTCAGAAAAGTGTTTTGCATTTCATCATTTAGGAACATTATATTTTATTTTTTTCTCTCTGTACAGAATGTTTAAGCCCCCTTATAAATGGAGACATTGAAAAGGCTGAAAATTACGATAAAGGTATGATAAAGGAATGTATGTAAAAATGTTGTGTCTGTACTGACCTATTCATGACTGTTATGCTGAATGTTTTACAGCTTGGGTTGGCTTTGTTTGAACTTGTCCATATATTTGAAAGCAATAAGTATGAAACAATGTCGCGCTACTAGTGGCTTTATAGTGACCAGAGAGTTGGGGAAAAAAGGGGTTATTATTAGTTTTGGTTCAGATAACCATGAAAACTGCGTCCTTGGGTTTTCTTTCTATTATTCATTACCATATCTCCCAACTGTCTCTGATTTGGAACAAAGTCCCTCTGTCCCTCTTTCCTCCTCATGTGCCCCTCATTTTGGTCTGATCTATAAAGTTGTATATAAAATGCACCACTTGACTATCAAAATGTGTTTCCCAGAGCTAAACCTTTTCATGCAATTTCTAAATTGCTGCATTTGTAAATTTCAGAACCCAATATAAAGGAATAGTAGTGCTAAAATATAGCCCTTGTGGATTTAACCTTTTTTTTTTGGTTAATTCTTTTTTAAGGGGTGTGGCAGGGGGCGTGACTTATGCCTACATACGTTTGCTAATAGGTGTCCCCCATTACCATCTCAGATAGTTGGTAGGTATGCATTACTGTGGATAGGGATGAGATGGACTTTTATGTCAGTATTCAAAAGTACACAAAACTTTCACAACTTGAAAAAAGTCCAATGTCTATCTTGCTTGTCTTTTTTTATCTACTGCATTTCTTCAGGTCGCTGCAATCTGCAGTTTTTGACAATTCCTTCTTCTTTCTTCTATCTTCCTTCTTCTTCTTCTTCTTCTTCTTCTGGTTCTTCTGGCTCTTCTGGTTCTTCCTCCGGCGTTCTCGTCCAGCATCTTCTCCGCGGCATCTTCTATCTTCTTCTCCTTGGGCTGCTCTGCACCCATAGCATGGGGGAGGCTCCAGCTCTTCTCTTCATCTTTTTCTCTTCTTTATCTTCTTCTTCATCTTCTTCTCTGCTTCATCTTCTTCTCTTCTTCTCTTCTTCATTTTCTTCTCCGGGCCGCTCCGCATCCATGCTGGCATGGAGGGAGGCTCCTGCTGTGTGACGGCGTCTCCTCGTCTGACGGCCCCCGCCCCCTCTGACGCACGGTGACTTGACGGGACTTCCCTGTGACGTCACGGGGAATGCCACAGGGAAGTCCCGTCATGTCAGAAGAGGAGACGCCGTCACACAGCGGGAGCCTCCCTCCATGCCAGCATGGATGCGGAGCGGCCCGGAGAAGAAGATGAAGAAGAGAAGAAGAGAAGAAAAGAAGAAGATGAAGAAGAAGATGAAGAAGAGAAGAAGATGAAGAGAAGAGCGGGAACCTCCCCCCATGCCATGGGTGCGGAGCGGCCCGAGGAGAAGAAGATAGAAGACGCCACGGAGGAGATGCTGGACGAGAACGCCGGAGGAAGAACCAGAAGAAGAAGATGAAGGAAGATAGAAGAAAGAAGAAGCATTTAAATAAAGGAATTGTCAAAAACTGTCTCTTATCATTTTTAACATTTTTGACAGTTTTTTTGTGAAATGGTAGGGGTAAGTACCCCCTTACCATTTCACACGGGGGGGGCGGGATCTGGGGGTCCCCTTGTTAAAGGGGGCTTCCAGATTCCGATAAGCCCCCCGCCCGCAGACCCCCACAACCTCCAGCCAGGGTTTGTGGGGATGAGGCCCTTGTCCTCATCAACATGGGGACAAGGTGTTTTGGGGGGCTACCCCAAAGCACCCTCCCAGCGTTGAGGGCATGTGGCCTGGTACGGTTCAGGAGGGGGGGCGCTCTCTCATCCCCCCTCTTTTCCTGTGGCCTGCCAGGTTGCGTGCTCGGATAAGGGTCTGGTATGGAATTTAGGGGGACCCCCACGTAATTTTTTTTTTTTTTAAATTTTGGCCGGGGTTCCCCTTAATATCCGTACCAGACCTGAAGGGCTTGGTATGGAATTTAGGGGAACCCCCACGTCATTTTTTTTTTTGTATTCTGGTTCGGGGTTCCCCTGTGGGGAATTCCCATGCTGTTTTTATCAATGAACTTCTATGTGTATTGTCAGACTGGCAATGCAATAGCCGCGAGTAGTTTTAAATGGCTTTTTTCCTTTGAAATGTCATTTTGCTGTCAGACTGTTCTAAACACGGGAAACATGCGCCCCTTTACAGGCATTCTATAGACACCCCCCCAGCTACAAAATTTAAAGGGATATTACACTTGTATTGTTTGACTTTAAGCATTATTAAAATCACTGCTCCTGAAAAAACGGCCGTTTTTAAAACTTTTTTTTGCATTGATCCATGTCCCCTGGGGCAGGACCCAGGTCCCCAAACACTTTTTATGACAATAACTTGCATATAAGCCTTTAAAATTAGCACTTTTGATTTCTCCCGTAGACTTTTAAAGGGTGTTCCGCGGCATTCGAATTTGCTCGAACTCGAAGCTCATCCCTACTTAGGACCAGAAACTAGACTGACTTCAGCTTCCTGTACAATGAGATTTTACCCATTAAAGTATATGTGAACCCTCACCTTGTAAAAGAACCCATTCAGTTTAAAATAGAAATGCAAGGCAAAATGTTTATGTGCATGTATAAAAAAACAATTCTAAATACCTCTTCTTCTTTTTTTTTTTTTTTTTACTTTTTATAAGTGATTACATGACCTCTGCTCATAGCTGCATAGGGCAACTTAAATAGCTGGAGGTGTAGACTGTAGGTGGTGGTGGGGGGGGGGGTGTCAGCAGGAGGCAGAGGGGGAGCTATACATTGATCTTCCCAGTGATTAGCTGGGTAGGGGGTGTCTCGGCACAAGTCTGACCAATGGAGTGCAGGCAGGCTGTGCTCCCAAGTAGAATGCAAAGAAGAAAACTGACCACACTGAGAGGAATGTGGGTCCTTATCTAGTGTGGTCAGTTTGAAATAAGTAAGCAGATGGACTGGCAGGATCACCAGGGATTTCACACAAAGGAAGCAATACAAAGAGAACAGGAGTCTTTGGAAGTACATGATACAGTAGGCACCACATATTAGGATCATGAATTGATGAGGTAACATATGCTTTAAGCCAGATTTCAGATACCGTGTGAAATTGTGTTTAATACTACCCGGTTTGCAAATACCGTATTTATCGGCGTATAACACACACTTTTTTCCCCTTAAAATCAGGGGAAAATCGCGGGTGCGTGTTATACGCCGATCCCCTGCGATCCTGACCTGTCAGAATTAAAAAATCGCTGACTGCGATTTGAAAATGGCGCTGCCGGCGCCGAAATACACGGTTCCGGTCCTCGGCTCTTCTCGGCGGCTTTCAGTTTCACTCGAGCGCCGCCCGAACCTAGCCGAGTATACTCGGCTAGTTTCGGATAGCTCCGCTCACCGTCCGAGTGGAACCGAAAGTAAACGAGAGCCGCCGAGAAGAGCCGAGGACCGGCTCTGTGTATTTCGGCGCCGGCGGCGCCATTTTCAAATCAAACTGGGGCAAGGCTGGACTGGGGCAAGGCTGGACTGGACACTGGGGAAGGCTGCACTGACATGGCTGCACTGACATGGCTGCACTAGCAAGGCTGCACTGACATGGCTGCACTGACATGGCTGCACTAGCAAGGCTGCACTGACATGGCTGCACTGACATGGCTGCACTAGCAAGGCTGCACTGACATGGCTGCACTGGCAAGGCTGCACTGGCAAGGCTGCACTGACATGGCTGCACTGACATGGCTGCACTAGCAAGGCTGCACTGACATGGCTGCACTGACATGGCTGCACTAGCAAGGCTGCACTGACATGGCTGCACTGGCAAGGCTGCACTGACATGGCTGCACTGACAAGGCTGCACTGACAAGGCTGCACTGGGCAAGGCTGGACTGGGGCAAGGCTGCACTGAGAAGGCTGCAATGATGGGCATTTAAATGTAAGTTTTTTTCCCTTCAACTTCCCTCCTAAAAGTTTTTTTTCCTTAAAATTCCCTCCTAAATTGAGGTGCGTGTTATACGCCGGTGCGTGTTATACGCCGATAAATACGGTAGTTTTTAGTGCCACTGATATTTGCCCCATATTTGCAATTGTTTGCTGTTATTGTAACTATTATTTACATTTCGCCCAAATAAACACCCTTTTATTCAGCCTTGGTTTGTCAGAGAGCATAGTACTGCCAGAGGGGTCATTTGTATCAGGGAACCCAATCATCTAGCAGCTCCTTCGTGGGTAGTGCTACATACAATATCGGGATAATTCCCTCTTCCACTAGAAAAATAATTGTCACTTTCACAACCTAGTGTCCTACCTTTTACTGACAGAAAAATCAGCCAATCTGAGTACAGGTAGTGATGTCTGGGCACAGGAGGGAAAGGTGATTAAGTTGGCAGAAGTACCATGGCAGATGATTATAGGCCTGACTTAAAGGTGGTTCATTGGGTCTTTCCAGCCATCAGGTATGATAGCAACTATGTGGGTTTGATTTTTTTTCCCCTAAAGCAGAAGGGGCCCAACGGGTGGCGCACAAGCTATTGAACTTCCGTTTTATAGTCTCGTCAGACCTGGTATATGTCACCGCGTAGTAGACGGTCCGACTTGTGTGACCATGTGTGTGCAAGTCCGTTCATTCGGAAGTCCGTCAGAAGTCCGTCAAAAGTCAGACGAAAGTCCGCCGGAATGGCCGTCGGACTTTTGTTGCCGAAAAGTCCGCTCGTGTGTATGCGGCCTTAGGGTTGCTGTGAGATAAAATGTAAAGCATCGTGTAATGGTGTGGATAGGATTCTGGGGAAAAAACATAAAGGCAGAGGTCAGTTATTTTTATTTATTAAAGTGACTCTGCCCCTCCCCCCTCCAACAAAAAAAAATTCAAAATTAAAATAAGAACCAGCCAGTCTGTAAAAGGAGAATAATAACATTTAGTAATCTCCCCGGGTGTGTTTGATGCCGAAGGACCCCACTTCGCAGTGCGGTTTCATCTGATAGCCATTACATTGCTGCTGGGACACAGACATCCAACACCCTGGAGAGATGTGATTGCTGATGGTTCTTCAGCCAGTATAGCCCTGCAAGAGGATGGTGGGATTGGTATTTTTTTTTTATATATATATATACAGTATATGTGTGTGTGTGTATACAGTATATATATATATATATATATATATATATATATATATATATATATATATATATATATATATTCTACAGCGTTTTTTTTTTAGTTTTAGTTTTTATGTGACAGTTACTTGACAAGTGTAGAATAGAAGACCTCCAACCATGACCCAAGTCTGCTAGAACATCCCCCCTCCAAACCCAACTATACAATAAAGAAACTCAACAAGGTTTGGTGTCAAATGGCCATCACAGCCTTTTATTAACAATTAAATTCATTCAAAAAGAAATAACATTCCTTACATCTTTGCCATTCTGAAGCTTCCCTCCAACCATGTTGTATAGTTTTTTATATATACTGTGATTCTGTACTTGCCAAATATGCTGCAGAAATCTCCCTCTACTGAGTCTGGCTGCAACCATTTTAACTGTGGGCAGCTGTAGCTGCTGCCTGTTCACTTCCTGGATTGACGTAGACACACAGAAGCACACCTCTAGCTCTGCAGCTCTCATTGGCCCTCTTATGACTCATCCCCCCTCCCTTCCTGGCAAACTCTGACCAGAGTGAGAGAATGAGAGCAGTGCATGATGCCATAATCCTAGGCTAATGACGAGAAACAGGAAGTGGGTTGTATAAGATATTTACTGGCAGAAAAAAATGTTTTACTATCCAAAGTTAAAACAACAACAAGGGCAGAAGATTTAATAGATGGAAAGTGCTTTAACCACTTCATGACCAGGCTATTTTTTTCGATACGGCACTGCGTTACTTTAACTGACAATTGCGGCGGTTGTACGACACTGTACCCAAATAAAATTGGTGTCACTTTTTTTTTTTTCCTCACAAATTTTTTTTTGTGGAATTTGATCACCACTGTAGTTTAATTTTTTGTGCTATAAACAAAAAAAAAGCGACAATTTTGAAGGCTAATATGCAAGTTATTGTCATAAAAAGTGTTTGGGGACCCAGGTCCTGCCCCAGGGGACATGGATCAATGCACTCTCATCCCCCCCTCTTTTCCTGCGGCCTGCCAGGTTGCGTGCTCGGATAAGGGTCTGGTATGGATTTTTGGGGGGACCCCACGCCGTTTTTTTTTTTTTTTTTGGCGCGGGGTTCCCCTTAAAATCCATACCAGACCCGAATTTAGGGGGAACCCCACGTCATTTTTTTTTTTTAATTTTGGCCGGAGTTCCCCTTAATATGCAAACCAGACCTGAAGGGCCTGGTATGGAATTTAGGGGGACTTCCACGTCATTTTTTTTTAAATTTTGGTTCGGGGTTCCCCTTTGGGGAATTCCCATGCCGTTTTTATCAATGAACTTCTATGTGTATTGTCAGCAATGCAATAGCCGCGGGTAGTTTTAAATGAGTTTTTTCCTTCAAAATGTCATTTTGCTGTCAGACTGTTCTAAACACAGGAAACATGCGCCCCTTTACAGGCATACTATAGACACCCCCCAGGTACAAAATTTAAAGGGATATTACACTTTTATTGTTTGACTTTAAGCATTATTAAAATCACTGCTCCTGAAAAAACGGCTGTTTTTAAAACTTTTTTTTGCATTGATCCATGTCCCCTGGGGCAGGACCCGGGTCCCCAAACACTTTTTATGACAATAACTTGCATATTAGCCTTTAAAATTAGCACTTTTGATTATTCATGTTCGTGTCCCATAGACTTTAATGGTGTTTGCGTGTTCGAACAAACTTTTTTCCTGTTCGCATGTTCTGGTGCGAACCGAACAGGAGGGTGTTCGGCTCATCCCTAGTCTTTGGTAAAAAAAATCCCAATAAGCATATATTGATTGGTTTGCACAAAAGTTATAGCGTTTAAAAAACTAAATGATATAGTTTTGGAATTTTTATTTATTCGATTATTTATAATTTTTTTTCGTACTAGTGATGGAGGCGATCAGAGACTTATAGCGGGACTGCAATATTGCGGCAGACAAATCAGACACCTAACTGACACTTTTTTGGTAAACAGTGACACTAATACCGTGATCAGTGCTACAAAATATGCACTGTCACTGTACTAATGACACTGGCAGTGAAGGGGTTAACGTCAGGGGCAATCAAAGGGTTAAATGTGTTCCTAGGGAGTGCTTGCTAACTGTGGGGGAGGTGCTTTTACTAGGGGAAGGCAAAGATCCATGTTCCTGCTTAGCAGGAAGACAGGATCACACCCTTCCCTTGTCACAGAACAGTGATCTGCCTTGTTTACAAATCGCTGTTCTGCCTGTCTCCCAAACAATCAGTGGGCATTGCATCCGCCGGACCCTCTGATTGGATTCTGCTGTATCCAATCACAGCAGTAGCGTGCGTGCCCCAGACCCGGAAGTGCAAGATTACATACAGGTACTGTACGTGATTCTACCCAGATCGGCCGCCCTGCCGCAGTAAATGGGGCGGTTGGCATCTGGTTAAAAATATTGTTATTTTTCATGAATATATAGCCAGATGAAAAAAATATTACTGGGAGTTTTCTTTTAAATATTACTCATTGACCTGACTCCTATTTTAGCATCATAATAATGTGCTCACAATCAGTGTTCCAGTTCATCTGTCATTCTGGGGAGTGGTTGTTGCTGTCAGTGCCACGAGCCCTGCGCTGGGGGGGGGGGGGGGTGCTGTCTGTGAGGCTGAGCTGTATTCACTTATCTGTGATGCTGTATACCATGATCTGTGATCCTATACTCCCTGATCTGTGATGCTATATTGTCAGAAACCATGAATCACACTGAGGCAGAAGTACAGTTAAATCACACTTGTTTAATAATAATGAAAATAAGGTAAGCAGAGTAAAGTTAGCCAGAGTTCAGGAACGGATAGTCAGACAAGCCAAAACGTCAGGGAGCCAGAAGGAATGTCAGCCAAGCAAGTCTTTAACAGGAACACAGGAGAGCGTCTCTAGCGATGTGACCATGGCGAAGGCAGAGATCATCTGGACTGAACGGCTTAAGTGGGCAGGACTGACGAGCAGGATATCATCAACAGGTGAGTCACTGTGGAGAGGTGGGAGCTGGCAATTGGCCGACAGCTGAGCGGCCAGCTCAGAGAAGGGAGGGCTGAGCCCAGCGCTGTCATATATACCCTGATCTGTGATGCTATATACCCTGATCTGTGATGCTATATACCCTGATCTGTGATGCTATATAAAGAAAGTAAAGAATGGGGTGAATGACGCTCCCTAATTGTGGGGTATGTGATCTATGTGTGCGACAACAGTGCTACAAAAACCACTATAATGATATACACATTATGTGATAACCCATTGTAAAGTATAACTAGATCCAATCAAATCAATCAATACTGAAAATTAGTGGTCTATTGTACCATAAATCATAAAATCATAAATAACAATGTGTAAAACTCAGTGATATACAGTTATATGCAGTGCTAGGCATATATGCAATGTTGTGCCAATCTGTTACAAAATGTGCATCATATCAAGTCCAGTATGGAAAAAAAAAATGACAAACACTGCAATTGTTCAAAAAAGTGTTTCAAAAAAGTTCAAACAGTCTGGTGAATCTTGTGCTCAAATTGATCGGTGACTTCTGTGCTCCCCCTATGGCTCCCCACTCACCAGCTCCTTATACCCCTATAGGGGTGACAGGCAATATGGAACATCATAGGTAGTCTTCATGGATGATCTCCTGTGATCCCTCTATCAATGGCCCATGCTTCCACTAAAACAGGACGTCTGGATCAGTCAGCTGCACATCACAACCTCTGCCACCATATCCAGAAAAGGGACCTTCAGGGATAAGTCCTCAGTGGAAGAGATAACACCCCCATAGTGTAGCATTTTAGATAAAATTGCTTTTATTAAAATGACATAAAAAACAAAAAGTTTTTTCCTAAAGCAGGAATAAAAGCTCCAAAAACACTACAGCGTATGTGCAATAGGTAACCAGGAAGTGCGGTCTGCTGGCAAATGTAGATTGTCTAAGGATATTTTTAGACCCTCGATAAGTCTGCATAAGATGTACCTTACAATCCCCACAGGCCTGTGAGATTAGCCCATTGAGACAATGATAAAAAACTGACAAAAGTCTCGCCAAGCAAATCTAATCTTTATTCTTTGGTGTGAATATTTAAAGGGGGCTTTCAGAAACTGCCGCCCCTTGACTGCGTCATACAAATTATCCAATAAAATACAGAAACAATTTATGACAAAAGTGAAACTAATTATTTTTAAGATATCACATGCTTTACAGGAAACGAAACACAAAAGATAACAGGGATGTGAGAAACGAAACTAGATTACATTACACTCCTAGTAATATGTGAAATAGAGTACAGGGAAAAAAAACAAAATGGAAACTTAAGTTATAAAATGGATGTGCTTAAGCTAAATATCCCTTCAATCCCCTCTTAGATCATATAAGATGATCTCTACATTCTATCTAGTGTTCTAGTACTTCTTTGAGATTGTGGCATAGATTGCCTGATGATTCTTCATGTATGTCATGTAGGATAGAACCTTATTATCAGGAGATTGAATGCGTGCAAATGCATGCAAATACAACACTTAAAGCAGAGGTAAAGAATCAGAGCAAGGATAAATATTATATTAGTCAGGCACCTTGGCACTCATGTTAGAGATCCAAGTACACCATTCGTAGTCCTCAGTCATTTCACATAAACCTGTGAGAGCTACACTCATGCTTTCTATAGCTAACTCATGTAGTTCTAGCTGTTTTCTAATTGCTCTAGTTTCTATGTTTAACATAGCAATGTCATCTGAATTCCTCTCCATTATCTCATCCAATATACTTGAATAATTGTTCAACCTTTTCATCATGTCTATACCCCATCCTGTCCAAGAAGGAAACCATGCCCAGGCAATATCTTGTTTATGGAACAATTCCCTTTTGTCGCAGTGTTTGAGGGGGTATCTGGGGTGTATACTGGCCTCTAGATTCGCACATGGAGATGTTAAATATTGACCTACTACAAATAGAAGAGTTAGTCTGTGTCTCATTCCCTAAATTAAAACACCAATCAGGGGAATGAGTTTTACCTGCTATTGGAAAGTTAACAGTGTTATTTATGTACAGAGTGGATATGTTAGTTAAGAAGGCAGGAGGAGTCTCGTTGAGGAAGGAGGAAATATTTAAAGGTACAGCCAAAAGGGAATTCGGGCAGTACTAGGATGTAATTTGCTACATATCCAACATTCTTCATACCCTGATTTTTGAGCATAAGCATACTTACATTTTAGTAAAAGAATCTTATCAGTAAAACTATCTCCAATCTCTCTCTTTGTTCTAGCTTGTGTCACTGTAATGTTCTCGTGTGTGTGTGTGTGTGTGTTCCCACAGATACTTTTAATTGCACCCAAATCTTCAGGGTGGTAGATACAGTTAGTGATGATCCAGTTGGGCAGGAACACTATCAGAGAGATCAGGATCAGGAGGCAAAATGCCTTGCCAGAAGTCTGTGGTGAAATAAGTGAGGTCATCTTCTCTGGCCGGACCTGCTTTCCCAGGAACTCCTCTTTCATCTGCTTGGACTTCTGCTTGAGGGCCTCCTTTATCCAAGGTCTTCTTCCTGCTCCTGGGGCTTTGGGGAACCTTTTTTACTCAGCTGGCATGGATCCAGGACTGGCAGTTTTCCACTAGGATGGCTGTTCTGGTCACTGCAACCACTGTGGTAGGAGGTCCAAAGGGATACTCTTGCTTCTTATTTCTGTTCAGCTGGTGTCTCCCACCTTGAAGGGGTGAGTAGCTTCCTGTGAAGAAAAAGGAGAGGTGCGAGCAACATTTCTTTCGACTGTATCCAATGTTTCAACCAATTTTCTTACATATTCTTCCTGTATTAAGTCTAAATCTCCCTTTTCTACAATTAAAGGTGATCTGGCCCATGGGGTGGGGAAAGGTCTACCCATTAAAAATTCAAAAGGTGAATACCCTGTTGTTTTGGAAGGGGTCATTCTTATTTCCGCCAGGACTGCTGGGAGGACCTTTTTCCAGTTGGCAAAGGTTCCTCCTGTGGCCTTTCTTATCTTTTATTGTTCTGTTCATTCTTTCTACTATGCCTGAGCTTTGAGGTTGGTAGGGAATGTGGAACTTCCATTCTATCTTGAGAGTTTTTACCAAGTCCTGGTAGACCCTGGCCATGAAAGCTGGACCATTATCTGAGTTTATTTGAAGTGGGCATCCCCATCGAGGAATGATTTCCTGAGTGAGGATCCTCACTACTGTTTGTGCATCTTCTTTTGTGCTCACGAAAAGTTCGACCCATCTTGAGAATATAAAAATCTCTACTCAGAAGATCAGCAGATCCACCGTGACCTGTATACCTGCGTGGCCTATTCTGTGGTACTGTGAGATGAAAAGTGATGCACTTGCCGCTGGTATACATGTTTTCCCCTCTTTGCAGAGAAGTCCAGTTTTTTGGATCTTTCTGCACACCCTTTTTATCCCAGTCCCTTAACTCATAATTTGATGCATAATCCTGGAGATCTGCAAGTGACTGTTCAAATGGGGATAGGTCAGGTATCAGCAGAGCCATTTGGATGTCTGCTGTCTGTGAGATAGCAGCTTGTTTAGCAGCAAGGTCAGCCAGAGCGTTTTCCCTGGCTATCTCTGTCTGTTGGCCTGTATGTGCTCTGCAATGTACTATAGCCAGTGTTTTAGGTAGCTGGATAGCTTTTAGCAATAACATTACCAAAGAAGAATGTGAAACGTTCTTTCCATCTGCTGCCACAAAGCCATGCCTACTTCATATCACACCGAAGTCGTGTACCACGCCGTACCCATACTTCGAGTCAGTGTAAATGTTTACATCCTGACCTTCAAAGATCGGGCATGCTTTAGTGAGTGCAATTAATTCAGCAGCCTGTGCTAATTGACATGAGATAGGTTTGGCCTCAAGTATAACATCTGGAAGCTGCACGACTGCATACCCTGCATTGTATGTGTGATCATTTGGCCTAGAGCAAGAGCCATTCACAAAAACACTCTGTGTGTCTGGTAGTGCTGTGGAAGACAAATCAGACCTGGGTGATGTGTCTCGGTGAATGAGGTCAACGCAGTCATGTTGTGGCACAACCTCATCCTGTTCTCCTTTTAATCCTAAAAGGGCGTTTAAAATTGGCACTGGGCCTGCAGTGGGAGAAACATATTTGATGTGCAATTTTGGATTGGACAGCAAAATCACCTCATATCCGCTCAACCTCTGAGCAGACATGTGCTGTGTATGTACATTTTTCAACAGGATTGACACATTGTGGGTGGTGTGAAGTGTGGTGTCGTGTCCCCAGAGTGAAAGAAGTGGCCATCTCAACCACCATTACACAGAATGCTAGAGTTCTGAGACACGCGGGCATGCCTTGAACCTGCACCGGGACCATCTTTGAGAGAAAAAAAAAAAAAAAATACAGGGCGCAGTCTCCCACCATGTTCCTGGGCCAGTACTCCCGCCAATGTTCTGCAAATTTACCTGGCAAACAAGTTATACATTTTGCCATATTTCAGGGAGGCCGAGGCTCGGGCTGGTAACCATTGCACATTTCAACATGGCAAAAACATTTAACATTTCATCAGACCATTTTACAGTATCAGACATTTCAGAGAGGGTTGCTTGTCTCTAGGGATGAGCCGAACACCCCCCGGTTCGGTTCGCACCAGAACCTGCGAACGGACCGAAAGTTCGCACGAACGTTAGAACCCCATTGACGTCTATGGGACTCGAACGTTCAAAATCAAAAGTGCTCATTTTAAAGGCTAATTTGCATGGTATTGTCCTAAAAAGGGTTTGGGGACCCGGGTCCTACCCCAGGGGACATGTATCAATGCAAAAAAAACTTTTAAAAACGGCCGTTTTTTCGGGAGCAGTGATTTTAATGATGCTTAAAGTAAAAAAAAAAAGTGAACTATTCCTTTAAATATCGTACCTGAGGGGTGTCTATAGTATGCCTGTAAAGTGACGCGTGTTTCCCGTGTTTAGAACAGTCCCTGCACCAAATGTCATTTTTAAAGGAAAAAATCTCATTTAAAACTGCTTGCGGGTTTAATGTAATGTCGGGTCCTGGCAATATGGATGAAAATCAGTGAGACAAACGGCATGGGTACCCCCCAGTCCATTACCAGGCCCTTTGGGTCTTGTATAGATATTAAGGGGAACCCCGCACCCAAATTAAAATAAGGAAAGGTGTGGGGCCACCAGGCCCTATATACTCTGAACAGCAGTATACAGGCTGTAGGTTTGTTGTTAAGTAGAATCTCTTTGTAATTTTGAACGGGTACATTTTTAACGTGTTTAGCTCCAGCCAAAAAATCTTTTTTAAGCTTTTTGGAAAACATAGGGAAGGGTTATCACCCCTGTGACATTTGTTTTGCTGTCTTTCCTCCTCTTCAGAAGATTTCACCTCACTTTTTGTCCCAATGGATTGGAAAGCATCAGTGGAAAGGAGAAATGTTTTTCCCATATTAACTCTTACAGGAGAGAATTTCCCTTCCTAGGGGTAGATTTATTCTCACTTCCTGTTGTCTCCTTCCGTTTGCAAGTAGGAGTCGTTTGTAAGTTAGTTGTTTGAAAGTAGGGTCCTGCCCTATATACTCAGCAGAAATTTGGGCCTTAGGTGTTGCTGTGGCCACAACACTGTAAGCCCTCACAGGGCTCTGCTGTGAAATATTAGATCAAGAATTGTAATTACATGCCCCTGTTGAACAGGAGCTGAAAAATTAGGCCTTAGGCACTGGTGCTGGTGCCACAACACTGCAACCCCTCACAGACACTCTAGTTGGAATGCAGGAACGAGCCCTGCTGCAAAGTATTGCATCAAAAATTGTAATTACACGCCCCTGTTAAACAAGGGCTGAAAAATTGGGCCTTAGGCACTGGTGCTGGTGCCACAACACTGCAACCCCTCACAGACACTCTAGTTGGAATGCAGGAACGAGCCCTGCTGCAAAGTATTACATCAAAAATCGTAATTACACGCCCCTGTTAAACAGGGGCTGAAAAATTGTGCCTTAGGCACTGGTGGTGGCGCCCAGAACCAAAAATGCTCTTACAAGCTATCAGCGTGATGATTGAGGAGGAAGAGGATAATTACTCAGGAATAGTCACTCAGCATCAGCATAGGCAGTCTTTGAAGGGATCTGAGATTTCAAAAAAAATTATTCAGTTACATCAGCATCAGGTGCTTGGTAGCTGGTGGTGATCCAAGACTCATTCATTTTTATGAAGGTCAGTCGATCGACCGAGTCAGTGGACAGACGCACCCTGTGATCGGTTACCACGCCTCCAGCAGCACTGAATGTGCGTTCCGAAAGAACGCTGGATGCAGGACAGGCCAGTAGCTCAATTGCATACTGTGCAAGCTCTGGCCAGTGATCCATCCTCAAGACCCAGTAACCCAGAGGATTTTCGGTGGGAAAGGTGTCCAAGTCTGATCTTGCCTCTAGGTATTCCTGCACCATGTAAAACAGACGCTGGCGATGGTTGCTGGAACCGATCATACCTTGGGGTTGCGGACCAAAAAATTGTCTGAACGCATCGGTCAGACGGCCACCTTCTCCACCGCTCCTTCTTTGACTGACCGAAGCCTCAGCAACACGTTGTCCAGAAACAGGAGTTTGTAACCGCCCAGTCTCTGGGAACGCGTTGCACAGACCTTTCTGCAAGGCCTCCCGAAGATGTTTCATCCTCTGCTCCCTCTGCGATGGCAAGATAAGGTCCGCAACCTTACCCTTGTAACGTGGATCAAGGAGGGTTGCCAGCCAGTATTGGTCCTTCTCCTTGATACCACGAATACGAGGATCCTTACGCAGGCTTTGCAGGATCAGGGAGGCCATGCAGCGTAGGTTTGCTGAGGCATTCGGTCCGGAGTCCTCTGGGTCACTAAGGACGACATGGTCCGCAGCCACCTCCTCCCAGCCACGTACAAGTCCATGTGTTTCTTGGGACTGATCCCTTAAAGACTGCTGCTGATGCTGAGTGCCAGGCTCCACCTCCATACTGACACAATCTTCCTCCTCTTCCTCCTCGTCCTCTTCCTGTGTGATCGGCGGGCACGCAGGAACACTGTCTGGATAAAGGGGGCCTTGAGAGCTAAGGAAGTCCTCCTCTTCCTGCCTCTGTTCTGCCTCAAGTGCCCTGTCCATTATTCCACGCAGCGTGTGCTCCAACAGGTGGACAAGGGGGACAGTGTCACTGATGCATGCACTGTCACTGCTCACCATCCTCGTGGCCTCCTCAAATGGTGACAGGACAGTGCATGCATCCCTGATCATGGCCCACTGGTGTGGGGAAAAAAAACCAAGCTCCCCTGACCCTGTCCTGGTGCCATAGTCGCACAGGTACTCATTGATGGCCCTCTGCTGCGTGTGCAGCCGCTGCAGCATGGCCAACGTTGAGTTCCACCTGGTGGGCATGTCACAGATTAGGCGGTTCTTGGGCAGGTTAAACTCCTTTTGGAGGTCCGTCAGCCGAGCACTGGCATTATATGACCGGCGGAAATGCACACAGACTTTCCTGGCCTGCCTCAGGACATCCTGTAAGCCTGGGTACCTGCCCAAGAACCGCTGCACCACCAAGTTAAGGACGTGAGCCAAACAGGGCACATGGGTCATTTGTCCCTGTCGGAGGGAAGAGAGGAGGTTGGTGCCATTGTCGCAAACCACCATTCCTGCCTTAAGTTGGCGTGGCGTCAACCACCTCTGAACCTGCCCCTGCAGAGCTGACAGAACCTCTGCCCCAGTGTGGCTCCTGTCCCCCAAGCACACCAGCTCAAGCACCGCATGGCATCTTTTGGCCTGCGTACTTGCGTAGCCCCTTGAACGACTACGGAGCACCGCTGGTTCCGAGGAAGAGGCCATGGAGGAAGAAGAAGAGGAGGGGGTGGAGGAGAGAGGTGTGTCACAATCATTAGCATTTTGGAGGCGTGGTGGCGGAACAACCTCCAACACTACTGCACCTTGTCCTGCATCCTTCCCAGCTGCCAGCAGAGTCACCCAATGCGCCGTGAAACTTAGGTAACGTCCCTGTCCATGCCTGCTGGACCATGAGTCAGCGGTAATATGCACCTTACCGCTGACCGCCCTGTCCAGCGAGGCATGGACATTGCCTTCCACATGATGGTAGAGAGCCGGAATCGCCTTCCGTGAGAAAAAGTGACGTTTGGGTACCTGCCACTGAGGAACCGCACATTCCACAAACTCACGGAAGGGGGCAGAGTCTACCAACTGAAAAGGCAGCAGTTGAAGTGCTAGCAATTTTGCCAAGCTAGCATTCAACCACTGGGCATGTGGATGGCTGGGAGCAAACTTCTTTCGGTGGTGCAGCAGCTGGGGCAGGGAAATTTGCCTGGTACAATCTGACGTCGGTGTACCAAAATCAGATTGCCCACAAGTACATGGCTGTGACACACCTAATTCTACACCTTCATTCCTCTCAGTGCAGGTCTCAGAGAGGACTGAAGGTCTAGTGGGGTTGGAAATCTCAGCTGATGATGAGCAAGCAGAGGTCCTCTTTGTTCTTTGGTGTGGGTCTTTTAGATACGCTTGCCAACGAACTGCATGGCAGGTCAACATATGTCTGGTCAAGCATGTGGTACCCAAGCGGGAGATGTTTTGGCCACGCGAGATACGCTTGAGACATATGTTGCAAATAGCAGCGGTGCGATCTGATGCACTCGTCTCAAAAAAGGCCCACACCAAAGAACTTTTTGAATAACGCGCAGAGACTGCAGCGCCCTGCACATGTGGAGCTTTGGGGTGTGATGCAGTCAATGTGCTGCCCTTAGGCTGGCCCCTGGAGGGCATCCTGCCTCGTTGGTGATGTGCCGCCTCCTCCTCCTCCTCCTCCTCTCTCCTATCAGGCACCCACGTTGAGTCAGTGACCTCATCATCCCCTCCCTCCTCATCACTGGAGCAAACCTGGCAGTATGCTGCAGCAGGGGGAGCATGACTGCCAGATTGCTGTCCTTCTTGGGCACCCCCTCTGTCCGTGCTCGTGTTACTGCCTTCATCGAGCTCAGTATCATCATCAGAGCCTTCCAAACGCTGGGCATCCTCCTGGAGCATGTACCCAACACTGTGGTCAAACAGTTCGAGGGACTCCTCAGGAGGACATGGTGGGGCTAGGGAAGGAGTCACTGATGACATTGAGCCGAGGGAAGAGGCCGCTGTTTTGCCAGACAAAGTACCCTGGGCATGGGTGAGAGAGGATGAGGAGGATGAGGACGGCTTGGTCATCCACTCGACCAAGTCTTCCGCATGTTGCGGCTCAACATGGCCAGCTGCCGAAAAAAAGGCCAAGCATGTCCCATGGCCATGTGCTGATGAGGATGCACCGTCTCCACGACCAGCACTAGACACAGAGCCTGCTTGCCCTCTCTTATTGGCTTGTGACTGTCTGCCTCTCCTTCTTGGCCTTCCAGACATACTAATGGCCTGTAGCTGCACTAAGCTGGGATATATATATATATATATATATATATATATATATATATATATATATATGTACTGATACTGCAGCTAGCAAAATCAACTGCCTGCCTGTAGTATGAGAACACCACCAACCTTCTACAGGTAGCTTTAGCTGAACACTGTGAGGTGGACGCACCCCACTAACTTGTAGGTTTAGCAGAACACTGTGAGCAAGACGCACTGCACTAACTGTAAATAGTCTAGCTGCCTGACTGTGGTACTAATAGGATCAAAAGAACACCAGCAATTTTCTTTAAAATACTGTAACAAGACAAGCCTGCCTGTCAGTAAGAAGATAACAGGAACGGATCTAGCTGAACACTGTGAGCAGGACGCACCCCACTAGCTTGTAGGTTTAGCTGAACACTGTGAGGTGGACGCACCCCACTAACTTGTAGGTTTAGCTGAACACTGTGAGCAGGACGCACCCCGCTAACTTGTAGGTTTAGCAGAACACTGTGAGCAGGACGCACTGCACTAACTGTAAATAGTCTAGCTGCCTGACTGTGGTACTAATAGGATCAAAAGTACACCAGCAATTTTCTTCAGGTAGCTGTATTTACTGTAACAAGACAAGCCTGCCTGTCAGTAAGAAGATAACAGAAACGGATCTAGCTGAACACTGTGAGCAGGACGCACCCCACTAGCTTGTAGGTTTAGCTGAACACTGTGAGGTGGACGCACCCCACTAACTTGTAGGTTTAGCTGAACACTGTGAGCAGGACGCACCCCACTAACTTGTAGGTTTAGCAGAACACTGTGAGCAGGACGCACTGCACTAACTGTAAATAGTCTAGCTGCCTGACTGTGGTACTAATAGGATCAAAAGAACATCAGTAATTTTCTTTAAAATACTGTAACAAGACAAGCCTGCCTGTCAGTAAGAAGATAACAGGAACGGATCTAGCTGAACACTGTGAGCAGGACGCACCCCACTAGCTTGTAGGTTTAGCTGAACACTGTGAGGTGGACGCACCCCACTAACTTGTAGGTTTAGCTGAACACTGTGAGCAGGACGCACCCCACTAACTTGTAGGTTTAGCAGAACACTGTGAGCAGGACGCACTGCACTAACTGTAAATAGTCTAGCTGCCTGACTGTGGTACTAATAGGATCAAAAGAACACCAGTAATTTTCTTTAAAATACTGTAACAAGACAAGCCTGCCTGTCAGTAAGAAGATAACAGGAACGGATCTAGCTGAACACTGTGAGCAGGACGCACTGCACTAAATGTAAATAGTCTAGCTGCCTGACTGTGGCACTAATAGGATCAAAAGAACACCAGTAATTTTCTTCAAAATACTGTAACAAGACAAGCCTGCCTGTCAGTAGGAATATAACAGGAACGGATCTAGCTGAACACTGTGAGCAGGACGCACTGCACTAAATGTAAATAGTCTAGAAGATAACAGGAACGGATCTAGCTAAACTGAATACAGTGTATATATATATATATGCAACACCTGGGATGCATATATATACACAATACACTTTAAGTGCAGCTAACTGACTGACTGTCCTGCCTAATCTAGCTAACTCAAATGAAATGACACTGTCTCTCTCTCTCTCTAAGCACACCGGAACACACTGCACAGGGCCGCCGTGCAGGCGGCCTTATATAGTGTGGGGCGTGTACTAAATCCCCTGAGGCATAATTGGCCAAAGCCTCCTTGGCTTTGGCCAATTATGGCTCTCTGTTAAGGCGGCGCTGTGATTGGCCAAGCATGCGGGTCATAGTGCATGCTTGGCCAATCATCAGCAAGCAATGCACTGCGATGCCGCAGTGAATTATGGGCCGTGACGCGCCACACGAATTTGGCGTGAACGGCCCATATCGTTCGCAATTCGACGAACGATCGAACAGCCGATGTTCGAGACGAACATGGGTTCGACTCGAACACGAAGCTCATCCCTACTTGTCTCAATATATTGTCATAGAAAGAACAGTCAGGTATTTATTGGCGGCAGCAACCAATCATTCCAAGAAAGGTAAGCATGTCTTTCTTGGAAAGTGGGCGGGGCAAACCCACAAGAGCGACAGCTCTTTTTTTTTTTTTTTTGACTGACTTTCCTATCTCCTGAAGACAGCACAAACCCTAGGTACTCAACCTCCTGTTTACACCATTGTAACTTTTTCTTAGACACTTTGTGACCACATACATGTAACCATTTCAGTAAGGATAGGCTATCAGCTCGGCAGTCCTCCTCTGAAGAACTACAAATCAAAAGATCATTTACATACTGCAACAGTACAGAACCATGAGGAGCAGTCCAAGGCCCGAGGGTGGCTTGGAGTACTATAGAATAGACCACAGGTCTATATAATTCTGCGGAATTCTACACCAGATAAACTGATGACTGTGTTGGTCAATCGACACAGTAAAAATAAAGAGTGGCCGTGTCTCCTCGTCTACAGGGACGGAGAAAAATAAATTTTTTTAAATCAATCACAGCAAAATACTCTGCATCGTATAGTATGGCGGTAAGTATTGATGGCACATCAGGCACTAATGGGGCAATCGGTACCACTAGGCTATTGATGGCACTTAGGTCTTGTACAAACCTATAGTCACCATTTGCCTTCTTTACCAGGTTAATGGGAGTATTGTAGGGCGAGACAATTTCCCTTAAGATTCCTTTCTCCTCTTTTTCTCTGTATGTAACTCCCTCTTTGTCCTTGCCCCCTCCCTCTTTGTATAAAAGTTTCCCCTTTTGATTTCCTGAGAAATCATATTGATAATGTGTCTGCACTGGTGTTTGTTTAGGAATGTCAAAACATCCTGCAGCATCCTTCTCTGTCAGCTTCTTGCAAAAATCAGTTACAGTGCCTGTAGCCCAATCTGATATTTGCTGTCTTACTGTAAGTGCATGTTTAAGGCCAAGGTTGCTGGGATATGTCTGTAGTAAGAGACTGTGCATGTTATACTGAACAAATCCTGCCTCGTGTCCACATTTTTTCCCCAGAATTCTAACACAGATTCTGCTAACTTTTGCTTGCAAGCTGTTAAAAAAAAAAAAAAATAGTTGCTGTGTCTTCATGTGATGAGGTCCTTATCTGGTTCTGGAATGTAAGGGGGAGGAGGTGGGGCACACAGTACAAGCATAGAGAAGGTTGATTTAACCCTTAAATTTACCATCCTATGACTCTGCTAAACCCATTGTGGACAATGTTTGGGCTAGGATGCTATAGGGAGCCTCGGTCCAGCCGGGGGATCTCCACAGCATGAATTTTTATTTTCATCTTTATTTTTCTTTCTAAACATTCTAAATTCTTGTAGATACAAAGACTCTGTATGTTATTACTTTTCCTATGTTTATAACCAAACAATTTTTATTTACATTCCAAATTTTGAGTGCCAACAGGTTCAAACAGTGCCTTCAATTGCGGTAGCACTAATGCCGCAAACAATTCCCCACTATCTATTACAGTCAGTGAGATATTAGCACTTGAACCCTGTTGGCAAAAAGCCAAATATCCAAATTTTGCACCTGACTTTCCCTTTACAAAAAATGTCAGTAGCAAAAAGAAATATTCAAATAACATGTTTTAATTAAAAGTTAGCCTCACCAATTTATGTATTACCTTAATAAAGTGTTATTAACGCTCTACCTATATTTTAATTGGTAAAAACGTCCCTAATGTCACAATACTTCAAAGACCTGGGACAGACTTGATAAGTCTCCCCTGCTCTTCGAATAAGTGACATTACTCCCTTCACTGTCAACCCTTCTTAAAACACAAATTTGTTATATATATTAAACCTTCATACAATGGACACTTTAGAGACATTTGTTAGTACATGAGAAGAAATTAACTTAGATACTCACCAATCCAGGGTTCCTTATAAACTCTAAAATTCTTATTCAACTCTATACAGATAAATCAGCAGAAACTAAACACCAATGAACCTTAAAACAATAATTCCGGTATAAGACTTAGTTCTGTCAGACCACCCAATATTTTAGTTCTCTTTTTAGTTCTTTTTCTAAAATGACACTGAAGGTCTGATTACTGCAAGGAAAAGAAAATATTTTTACTCACTGAAACAATACCAGAAACATTCTGCCGATTACAATACTATACAGGTTATATCTTAAACTTTAGAGTCAAAGCATTCATATATAAATCATTAAAAAATAAACAGTGCAGTGGAAAAGGTGTCATCTTACCTTACGACACCCGACAAATTCCACACAGACAAACATTACACAGTTTACAAATCATCTTATGACAGCTAGCTACGCAACAGAAAGATAAAGCAAAAAGATTGGGTTTTGTCCGGCACACCTTATCAGACTTTTTCTTATAATTACAGTACTGTATAACTCATTAAGCTCTACCGGAGCTTATCTCACTGTTTACCCAAAACAATGGCTGCAGTCTTATTCTATGGACTTCTCCTTAAAGTCCTTAAAACCCGCCCAGGGTTTTTTATTGCTTCTCAGAGCAATTTTCTGCCCACCCAGGGCTTATCTTACTGTTTCTCAGAACAGTTTCTTGAAGCCCACCCAGGGCTTATCTATCGAGGTCTAAAAAAACTAATTATAGGTCCCTTAAAAGGAATCGATCTCTAAATAAATCACGGCAAGAGAAAAATAAATATAAATCAAAATCATGGGACGTATTATGATCAATTTCGGACGAGCCGCTATCTGCTGGCAAATGTAGATTGTCTAGGGATATTTTTAGACCCTTGATAAGTCTGCATAAGATGTACCTTACAATCCCCACAGGCCTGTGAGATTAGCCCATTGAGACAATGATAAAAAACTGACAAAAGTCTCGCCGAGCAAATCTAATCTTTATTCTTTGGTGTGAATATTTAAAGGGGGCTTTCAGAAACTACCGCCCCTTGACCGCGTCATACAAATTATCCAATAAAATACAGAAACAATTTATGACAAAAGTGAAACTAATTATTTTTAAGATATCACGTGCTTTACAGGAAACTAAACACAAAAGATAACAGGGATGTGAGAAACGAAACTAGATTACATTACACTCCTAGTAATATGTGAAATAGAGTACAGGGAAAAACACAAAATGGAAACTTAAGTTATAAAATGGATGTGGTTAAGCTAAATATCCATTCACGGTCCAGCTGCGTTCCAAGCTCCCTGTCTCCGTACCGAAAGTGACGTAAGTGCGTAGCCCCGCCTTTTCTGTTACTGTGATGCTATGTACCCTGATCTGTAATGCTTTATACCCTGATCTGTGAGGCTGAGCTGTGTATATACCCTGCTCTGTGATGTTATATACCTTGATCTGTGATGCTATATTCCCTGATCTGTGAGGCTAATGCTGCATACTCTATCCTGTGATGCTGAGCTGTATACTCCTGACACTATGGGTGGAATACAGGGGACGGAGTGGGTGGATTCTATAAGGGGTGTGGCTTGTAAAATAGTGGGAGGGGTCAAAAAGGAAGGGCGGGGTCTGGCGGCCCCCCATACTAAAACTTCACTAGCTGCCACTGGTCTTCAATGAACTTTTACTGCATGGTTAGAAGATCACAATTGTCTAGAATGTCTTGTATGTTGTGGTATTAACAGAACCCTTCACTGGAAACTCCTGAACTCCATTATTTGGAGGGGTGTCCACAAAAGTTTGGCCATATAGTGTAGTTGTGTACTTTTTTTGCTGCCGCTCTTTTACTCCATTGATACATTACTGTTCTAAGAATGTACGCCAGAAAAGTATTTTGCATTTCATCATTTAGGAACATTATATTTTATTTTTTTCTCTCTGTACAGAATGTTTAAGCCCCCGTACAAATGGAGACCTTAAAGAGGCTGAAAATTACGATAAAGGTATGATAAAGGAATGTATGTACAAATGTTGTGTCTGTACTGACCTATGCATGGCTGTTGTTATGCTTAATGTTTTACAGCTTGGGTTGGCTTTGTTTGAACTTGTCCATATATTTGAAAGCAATAAGTATGAAACAATGTCGCATAAAACTTAAAAGTAGGTAAAAAATGGTAAAGCAGCTAGCATAAACAGTATAGTAAACTGCACAAACAAGTGAAAAGATAAAAAATGCAGCGCTAGTGTGTAACAAAGTGCAAAAGTGAAGTATCACCTCACATGCAAATATAAAGCTGATAGTAACTTGTAGGTCAGATATCAGCGTGAACAATATACAACAACAAAAGGACAAACAAATCAGGAAAGTTTGTCACAGGTAGGAGAAAATGTCCATGTAAGACAACAAAAAAAACTGCAATTAAAACTGTCTGTGATAAACCAAAAAAATAGGAGATACTTCAGTAAAATGAAATAAAGTCCCATGTGTAGATGATGCCTGTAGATGATAGTAAATCAACCACTATATGCGACAGGAATAACCACTTCATAGGATATTTGCCGCAAAAAACTGCAACTAAAACTGTCTGTGATAAACCAAAAAAATAGGAGATTCTTCAGTAAAATGAAATAAAGTCCCATGTGTAGATGGTGCCTGTAGATGATAGTAAATCAACCACTATATGTGACAGAAATACCATCTTCATAAGATATTTGCTGCATCAAGATGGAAATATTGAAGGAATGGGTACGCTTACCATGAGAAGTGGACACACTCACCATACGGCGGTGGGTCAATCAGGTGTTTGGATTCAACAATCCGGCAGATATTTGATGGAAGGAGCTGGTGTGGAGATACGCCTCAATGCTTCTCTTCTTTCCTTTTTTATGGTTTGATGTGACACCATTTGGAGTTCGTACATCCTATCAAGTGTGACCATCGGATGAGAGTCCAAGTTTGTTAGCCGGGCTGTCCTAGCTACACCATTTGCTTACCACGGATTGTGACGGAAGTATTGAGGCGTATTTCCACACCAGCTCCTTCCATCAAATATCTGCCGGATTGTTGAATCCAAACACCTGATTGACCCACCGCCGTATGGGGAGTGTGTCCACTTCCCATGGTAAGCGTACCCATTTCTTCAATATTTCCATCTTGATGCGGCAAAATATCTTATAAAGTGGTTATTCCTGTCACATATAGTGGTTGATTTATTATCATCTACAGGCATCATCTACACATGTGACTTCATTTCATTTTACTGAAGAATCTCCTATTTTTTTGGTTTATCACAGACAGTTTTAGTTGCAGTTTTTTTTTTTTGTTGTTGTCTTACATGGACATTTTCTCCTACCTGTGACAAACTTTCCTGATTTGTTTGTCCTTTTGTTGTTGTATATTGTTCATGTTGATGTCTGACCTACAAGTTACTATCAGCTTTATATTTGCACATGAGGTGATACTTCACTTCCGCACTTTGTTACATACTAGGGCTGCATTTTTTATCTTTTCACTTGTCCATATATTTGCATTGACAGCATTTGACAGCATTGACGGATATTTTACATTCAAATTTTTGTTGTAGAAAATTAGCTCTAAAGGCTTTATAGTGACCAGAGAGTTGGGAAAAAAGAGTTATTACTAGTTTTGGTTCAGATAACCATGAAAACTGCGTCCTTGGGTTTTCTTTATATTATTCATTTTCATATCTCCCAACTGTCTCTGATTTGGAACAAAGTCCCTCTGTCCCTCATTTTGGTCTGATCTATAAAGTTGTATATAAAACGCACCACTTGACTATCAAAATGTGTTTCCCGGTGCTAAACCTTTCATTCAATTTTTAAATTGCTGCATTTGTAAATTTCAGAAGCCAATATAAAGGAATAGTAGTGATAAAAAATAGCCCTTGTGGATTTAACCTTTTTTTTTGGTTAATTCCTTTTTAAGGGGTGTGTCCTATGCCTACATACGTTTGCTAATAGGTGTCCCCCATTCCCATCTCAGATAGTTGGGAGGTATGCATCACTGTGAATACGGATGAGATGGACTTTTATGTCAGTATTTAAAAGTACACGAAACTTTCACAACTTGAAAAAAGTCCAATGTCTACCTTACTTGTCCTTTTTATCTGCTGCATTCTCTTTACATCATTTTCTGAGGTCCTGCAATAATGGAAGAATGTTCTTATGGTGGATTACTTAGGACTAGAAACTAGACTGACTTGAGCTTCCTGTACAATGAGATTTTACCCCATTAAAGTATATGTGAACCCTCACCTTGTAAAAGAATCCATTCAGTATAAAATAGAAATGCAAGGCAAAATGTTTATGTGCATGTATAAAAAAAAACAATTCTAAATACCTCTTCTTCTTTTTTTTTTTTTTACTTTTTATAAGTGATCACATGACCTCTGCTCATAGCTGCATAAGGCAACCTAAATAGCTGGAGGTGTAGACTGTAGGTGGTGGGGGGGATGTCAGCAGGAGGCAGAGGGGGAGCTATACATTGATCTTCCCAGTGATTAGCTGAGTAGGGCGTGTCTCGGCACAAGTCTGACCAATGGAGTGCAGGCAGGCTGTGCTCCCAAGTAGAATGGAAAGAAGAAAACTGACCACACTGAGAGGAATGTGAGTCCTTATCTAGCGTTGTCAGTTTGAAATAAGTAAGCAGATGGACTGGCAAGATCACCAGGGATTTCACATGAAGGAAGCAATACAAAGAGAACAGGAGTCTTTGGAAGTAAAGATACAGTAGGCACCACATATCAGGATCATGAATTGATGAGGTAACATATGCTTTAGGCCAGGTTTCAGATACCGTGTGAAATTGTGTTTAATGATACCCGATTTGCAAATAGTTTTTAGTGCCACTGATATTTGCCTCATATTTGCAATTGTTTGCTGTTATTGTAACTATTATTTACATTTCGCCCAAATAAACACCCTTTTATTCAGCCTTGGTTTGTCAGAGAGCATAGTACTGCCAGAGGGGTCATTTGTAACAGGGAACCCAATCATCTAGCAGCTCCTTCGGGGGTAGTGCTACATACAATATCGGGATAATTCCCTCTTCCACTAGAAAAATAATTGTCACTTTCATAACCTAGTGTCCTACCTCTTACTGACAGAAAAATCAGCCAATCTGAGTACAGGTAGTGATGTCTGGGCACAGGAGGGAAAGTTGATTAAGTTGGCAGAACTAACATGGCAGATGATTATAGGCCTGACTTAAAGGTGGTTCATTGGGTCTCTCCAGCCATCAGGTATGATAGCAACTATGTGGGTTTGATTTTTTTTTTTCCTAAAGTATTTATGTAGTAGCTATAAGTTCCCATTCACTGGACATCCAATCTTCTGCTGGTTCAGTTTTCTTCTGCAAAGTTCTTGCAGTGGCACTCTGAAGTTGGGTCTGTTGGCACAATTCTGTTTGCCTAGTTGTTTGTTCACCCTTCTCCGTCATTGCTTGGGGACCTCCTTAGATTTATGAATACTCAGCCTGTGTACTGTACTGTACTATTAAGATAAGAGGAATTTTGACTTGTACATTTCATATCTTGGAGTACAGTACAAGACACAGGATATTTTCCTTTCCATTCCGTGGTTACTCTGCATTGCTTGCTTCAAAACCGAGGAGTCATGGAGTGGGGTAGGGTTATAGGGGAGGTGCCCAGGGTTTGTGTCCTCAAAATCTTTGCCAGCATCTAGTCACCTGTAGGTATGAGTCTATATCCCGGGGTTTATCAATCTTTTGCTTGTGTCCTGTACTGTACTCCAAGATATGGATTTACAGGTAAGTCAAAATATACTGTTTGTCTATAGATACTCGATATGGCCAAAAGTTTGTGGACACCACCATAATCTTGTTAGAAATCCCATTGCAAAAACATGGTCATTAATATGGAGTTGCTCTACTTCCCATTTGTGGCTATAACAGCCTTCACTTGTCTGGTGATGTGTTCCACAATATTTTGGAGTGGGTGTGTGGAAATTGATGCCGTATTCAGCCAAAAGAGCATTTGGAGGTCAGGTACTGATGTTGGATGATATGACCCGGCTAACAATCGGTGTTCCAATATATCCCAATGGTGTTTAATAGGGTTGAAGTCAGGGTTCTGTGGAGGACACTTGACTTCCTCCACACCAAACTGGTGTCTTTATGGAGTTGGCTTTATACACAGGGGCACAGTCCTGCTGGAACAGAATAGGATCGTCGTTGAACTTTTACCACAAGGTTAGAAGATCACAATTGTCTAGAATGTCTTGTATATAGTAATGTTAACAGGACCCTTCACTGGAAACTCCTAAACTCCAGTGTTACTTTTAGTCTTAGGACTAAAATGGCATTTTAGTTGTAGTCCCATTTTAGTCTTCTGCAATTGTTTTAGTCGTATTTAGTCGACTAAATCTCCAGTACATTTTAGTCGACTAAATAGTCCTACGTTTTAGTCGACTAAAATCTCCAGTACATTTCAGTAATTGCAATTTAGTTTTAGTCATAGTCTTTTAACTAAAATAGCATTTTAGTTTTAGTCTCATTTTAGTCTTTTGACTAAAATGGCTTTTAGTTTTAGTCGTATTTTAGTCATCTCAATTGTTTTAGTCGTATTTTAGTAGACTAAAATAGTATTCATTTAGTCGACTAAAATGTTTTAGTCGACTAAATTAACACTTCTACACTCCATTATTTGGAGGGGTGTCCACAAACTTTTTGCCATACAGTGTAGTTGTGTACTTTACTTGCTGCTCCTATACTGTATATTGATATATTACTGTTTTAAGAATGTATGTCAGAAAAGTGTTTTGCATTTCATAATTTAGGGACATTCAATTTTTTTTTCTCTCTGTACAGACTGTTCAATCCCCATCACTAATGGAGACCCTGAAAACAATGCAAATTACATTAAACAAGGTATGATAAAGGAATGTATGTACAAATGTTGTGTCTGTACTGAGCTATGCTGTTATGCTGAATATTTTACAGCTTGGGTTGGCTTCATTTGAACTTGCCCATGTATTTCCATTGACAGCATTTGATATTTTACATTCGAATTGTTGTATTAATCAGCCCTTAGGAGTTCTAAAGCAGTTTATATTGACCAGAGAGTTGAGAACAAAGTGTTATTACTAATGCAAAATGGTATATCTGATAATGTTAGAAGAGATTTGATGTTGTGGTTCACATAGATATGAAAACTGGGTCCTATCAGAACACCTCTTACAGTCCTTTGGGTTTTTTTTCTATTATACATTACTGTGGATATGGATGGGATAGACTTTTATGTCAGTATTTAAAAGTACACTAAACTTTCACAACTTGAGAAAAGTCCAATGTCTACCTTGCCTGTCCTTTATCTGCTGCATTTTTTCAGATGGCTGCAGTCCCTAAACCAGGGGTCTCAATTTGGTGGCCCTCCCAGCTGTTACGGTACTACAAGTCCCATCATGTCTCTGCCTATGGGAGTCATGCCTGCAACTATCAGCCTTGCAATGCCTTATGGGACTTGTAGCTCCGCAACAGCTGGAGGGCCGCCAGTTTGAGACCCCTGGTCTAAACACTACACCATTTTCTGAGGTCCTGCAATAATGGAAGAATGTTATTATGACTCAGCACATCATTTAGGACCAGAAACCAGACTGACTTGAGCTACCTGTACAATGGGACATGTTATGGAGCACATTGCTCTCCATAAGAAAAAAGATTACAAGAATGTGCCTACCACATGTATTTGGGTAAACCACACATGACCTTTATAAGTGAAGGATAAGAATGGATGACTTCAAAGTATAATATTTGTAAAAAGAAGGGAAAGGGCAAGCGGGACTAAGGTACCAAGGATTAAATTAAACAATCAATTTAGAAAAAATTTTCAGCTTTCAGTGCTGTCACAGTTTGAATGACAATTGCGCGGTCATACAACGCTGTACCCAAACTAAATTTTTATCATTTTGTTCCCACAAATAGAGCTTTCTTTTGGTGGTATTTGATCACCTCTGCAGTTTTCATTTTTTGCTAAACAAATAAAAAAAGACCGAAAATTTTGAAAAAAAACGGAAAATTTATATCAAATACTTACCGTAATTTTCCTTTCCTGATAGGCTCCATGGCAGCATACGTGTGGGTAGGCTCCGCCTCCATAACTACCCAATAGGACCCCCTCTCCCATAAATCTTTGCTCTAGGCTGCTATCCATGTTCCGTAACTAGCCTACTCCAGACATTTTGGGAGGGACTCCTGCTGCCATGGAGCCTATCAGGAAAGGAAAATTACGGTAAGTATTTGTTATAAATTTTCTGTTTTCCTGACAGGCTCCATGGCAGCATACGGTGGGAAATAACTCGCCCAAAAATACACACGGGCGGGCAAAAATGTTTGAGCAAAGAAACCAAATTTATTTTACATTGTCAACCGACAATACTTGTAAACCAAAATTAATAGATGACAGAGCCGCAGGCTCAACACAATAATGAGAAACAAATGTGTTAATAGAAGACCAGGAAGCCGCTCTACAAATGATTTCAGGCGCGACATGCCGGGAAGCTGCCCACGAGGTCGAGATACTCCTGGTCGAATGAGCCGTCACTGCCTCTGGAGGAGCCAAGCCCTTTGCCTTGTATGCCCTCTGAATGGTCTGCACAATCCAAGAAGAAATTGATCTGACCGAAGCTCGCCTTCCTTTGTTTTTACCATGGAGAAGAACGAAAAGGAATTCCGTTTGTCTGAATGGACTTGTGATCTCCAGATATTGCTTTAGAGTGTGGCCTACGTCAAGTGGATGAACATCCTGATCGTCCGTTGTTCTGAAAGTAGGAAGTACAATCTCTTGATTTTCATGAAAGACTGAGGTCACTTTAGGGTTTGACCCAAGCATGGGAATCAACACTACCCTATCTGGAAAGAAGGTTAGGAAAGGTTCTTCTGAACCTAAATTTCTAATCTCTGACACTCTTTTAGCCGATGTCACAGCTACTAAGAAGGTGGTCTTGAGCGTGAGATCTCTCATGGAAAGAGGTTTGTCAGGATCTGATCCGAGATTGGAGAGAAAATCCAAGACAATAGGAAGGTCCCATTTGGGGAACCTAGGTCTTCTTTGAGGTTTAAGCCTGATAGCTCCTTTAAAGAATTGACGGACTAATGTGTGATTAGCCCAAGATACTCCTGTGAAGGCCGAGATGGCTGAAACTTGCACTCTTAGTGAGCTAACTGCTAAAGATAGGTCCAGCCCTGATTGGAGAAAACTTAGAATGTCCTCTACTGCTGGAGAATTACACGGATTTGACCGGGAAGACATATGATCAGAGAATTTAGACCATATCCGTTCGTATACTCTGTTCGCACTTCCCCTCCGGGCACTAAGAAGAGTTGGAATAGCTTCTTCCGGACAGCTTAGGGATTCAAGCCTTTCCCTCTCAAGAACCACACCCTGAGGTGTAGGCAAGATGGGCATGGGTGTAACGTCGAGCCTTGCGACGGTAGATCCGGCCTAAGAGGAAGGGGAACTGGGTCTTGATAACTCAGGAGTGATAACAGAGGAAACCACGGCCTGTTGGGCCAGAAAGGAATCACTGCAATGATCTCCACCTTCTCTGTTCTGAGCCTCCGGAGGAATTGCAGAATCACCGGTACCGGAGGGAAGGCATAAGCCTTCTGAAACTTCCAATGATCTGAGAGAGCATCTATCCCGTAAGCCTGAGGGTCTCTGAACCTCGAATAATATCTGGGCATTTTGTGATTGCATGGAGAAGCAAATAGATCGACCTCTGGAAGTACTCCCAGGGTCAGAAGCCACTCGAACACCTCTCTGTGGAGAGACCACTCGTTGTTGTCCATTTGCACTCTCGAGAGGAAGTCCGCCTGTACATTCTGGATCCCCGGAATGTAAACCGCCGAGATGTTGGACAAATACTTCTGAGCCCAGCTCATTATTGGCTCCACTTCCTGTAGCAGAGACCAGCTGCGAGTTCCACCTTGCTTCTTTATGTAAGCCACCGCGGTTGTATTGTCCAACCTTAGCATCACAGATGAACCTTCTATTAGATGGCGAAATGACAGGAGTGCCTGAAAGGCGGCCCTCAGCTCCAGAATGTTGGAGACAATCCCTCAAGCAGGGAAACCCCATTGGCCTTGCGCCACTTCTGAAAGGCAGTGAGCGCCCCAACCTCGATTGCTGGCATCCGAAGTTAACGTGACCCATGAGATGGGCATGATTGAATGGTGATTGCGCAGATTCTTCCCTTGAAGCCACCAAAGGAGAGACGTCCTCATGGATGACGTAAGGTGTATGCGCTAGACTTGGCTGGAAGAATCCCATTGTTGAAGGAACCCTTTTTGGAAGGGTCGTGTATGCCATTGGGCCCACTTCACCATAGGAATGGTAGCTGTCATTGTGCCAATTACTTTCAGGCATTGGAGAGCTGAGAGGTGAGACGACGCAAGGGCCACGTGTATTCTGTCTCGAATCACTCCAATCTTCTCCTCTGGAAGGGAGATGGTGCCTTCCAATGTGTTGAAGTGAGCCCCTAGAAACACCAGAGATTGTGTTGGCTCTAAATGGCTCTTCTCTAGATTCAGAAGCCACCCGAATTCCTGCAGGGTGGAGATGACTAAGCTCCTGTGCTCTAACAGTTGATCTTCGTTCTGAGCTAGGAGAAGTAGGTCGTCTAAATAGTGGTGGAGACGAACTCCCTTGATACGGAGTAGAGCCACAACCGACAACAGGACCTTTGAGAAGACCCGAGGTGACGTTGTTAGGCCAAAGGGTAGACATGTGAACTGCAGATGCTGATTGCCTACCGCAAAGCGGAGGAATTGTTGGAACTCTGTTGCCACTGGCACGTGAAAGTATGCATCTTTTAGATCGATTGAAATCATCCAATCTCCCAGATGTATTGATTGTTGGATCGTAATTAAAGACTCCATTTTGAACTTTTCTTTTCGGATAAAGGAATTGAGATGTGTTAAATTTATTACTGGCCTCCATGTACCGTTTTTCTTCTGTATCATGAACAGAGGAGAATACATGCCTTTGCCTTGTTCGTTTTCTGGAACAGGGATGGCTGCGCCTTGATCCAATAAACAGCTCACGTAGGTTAATAGGACCTGCTTTTTCTCTTCTGAACCTGGAGGAGATGTGGGAACAAATCTGAGTCTTGGGGTATTGCTGAAAACCCACTTGTGACCGGAGGAGACCGTCTTGATGGTCCAGTAATCTCGGATTGAGGCCGCCCAGACATGCCCGAAGTGGCGAAGACGAGCCCCCACCTGGCATGCCTGAGCGGGCCCAATCTCAAAAGGACTTTGTGGCGTCCTGGTTGCCAGAGGAACCCCCTTTTGCGGGTTTCTTGAAAGAAGACTGCCTGGATTTCCAGGATCTAGAGAACTCACAACCAGGTCTGTAGCTGCACGCATCCCTAGCGCGATCAGAGTTTTGTCTTCTAGGAAAACTGCGTTTCTGATTTTGTAGGCGTCTGTCTTGAGGGAGGAAGCCAGACTTTCCACCTGTGGCCCGGGTTATGGCACTATCGAGCTTATTGCCGAACAATGAAGAACCTTCAAACGGAATTTGGCACCAAGCTTGCTTGGAAGCTGGGTCCGCCAACCACGGACGGAGCCATAGGGCACGACGAGCTGAAACAGCTGCCAACATAACCCGGGACATCAGGCGGATGACATCAATAGATGCCTCCCCAAGAAAGGCTGATGCCAGCCTGATCTCTTGGATAGGAGAATCCTTAGCTGTTTCAGTAGAGATACCTCTTAAGAACTCATCCACATTATCAGACCAAGATTCCAAAGCTTTGGAGACTGCAGCTATCGCAAGTACTGGCTTACATGCCATTCCTGACGTCAGGTAGATCCTCTTTAATCCGAATCAATTCGCCTTTCCAAAGGATCTTTAAAAGATACAGTGTCCTCCAAGGGAAGCGTTACATATCTTGCTAGTCTCATTAAAGCTGCATCCACTAATGGGGCTGATTCAAGGTGCTTTACTTCCTCTTCCTTAAAAGGATATAGTTTCAAGACCTTTGACTGCATGGAACTTTTCTTGTCCATTTTGCTCCATTCCTCAGAAATGACCTCACCAAGCTCAGAGAGAAAAGGAAAATACTGTCGCTCCTTATTGAGCTGCTTGAAAAACTTCCTCTGTTTTGGGGGGGAAGTAACTGGATCTTCCCACTTCAGGACCTCTTTTACTGCCTTCACCAAAGAAGGAACTAAAGCGAACTCAAACCCCACGCCAGGATCTTCCAGATCCAATCCGCTGTCTGAAACAGGAGCAGAAGGGTGACTTGGCTGGGAAGATTCCCATGTCTCATGCACAGAACCTTCACCCACTGGAGGGCATAATGGGTCTGGTGGGGAATCACGGGGCTGCTGGGCCTCTCTCTCCTGTAGAGATTCTTTCACAACCCGCCTCACCATAGATTCCAAACGCTGGTCTGCACCATCCCTCTCATCTGCAGCTTTAGAGAAGCAGTGATCACAGAGAGATTTGTCTGTTGGAACAGGCATCCTACATCCCCAGCATGATTTTCCTGAACTCTCTTTAGAGTGAGATGAAGGGGGGTGAGAAGGATTTTTATTGCGCTGTTCAGATCTGGAAGGAGATCTATGATGGCTAGACCTGGAGGAAGATTGCCGGTGGTGTGATTTTGATGATCCACTTCCTTTATGGGAACTACGGTGTGGATCAGACCTAGTAGGGCTGTGAGGAAAGAAACACAGAGAAGATAGAGAAAGAAATCAGCTGGTGTCCTAAAAATCCTACTCTCAATCCTTGTACAGGCAGAAAAGCAAAACTGCAAACATACCTGCTACAAGCGGGCTGGCCACTAGGGGGCAGTGAGGAGTCCATAGTGTCAATACAATAGGAAGCTGCAGAGACAGATTCACAGGTTCAGCTGACTGACAACAGACCTCCACCCCCAGACAATAGAGATTGTCTTACCTTGAACCGCCAAGATAGTAGCCCCGGGAAGTCGCCGTATCCCCCATGATCATTCCCAGGGCTCTGAAAGCTTTCCACAGCTTTTAAAAGTGGCGCCCGTGACGGCATCGCCAACGTCAGACGCGAGACGCTCGCGCGCATGCGCGAACCAAGCCTCGACTTCGTATCGGGTCCGTGCATGCGCAGAACGTACGCCGGTACCCGGAAGTCATAGAGAGAGCGGCTGCTGGAACGCAGAGAGCATCAGCACCAATCTAGGACACCAGGAAGCAGGAAAAAAACACACAGAGGTATGATACGCATAAACACTGCTGCCATATGTGAATGAAATGTAAAAACTTACACCTCCACCTACGATCACCTGGGCCGAGAAACGCCATCCATACACACACACACCGGACTTGGCAGCAGATAATGGTCGCCTGAAACATTAGGCAAACAGACCGTGCACACATAGATGAACCGATCCAATCTTCAGCGCTACTCTGCTATACACTCCATACCCTGCTTAACAGTCAGGGCCTATCGGAGGAATCTTTGGCACTCGGCATCATCGATCGTAGGGAGGTTTTATCTTCAGGTAGGAGAACCAACACCTGGTCCTACGGAGGAGGACAAAAAAGGAACATGGATAGCAGCCTAGAGCAAAGATTTATGGGAGAGGGGGTCCTATTGGGTAGTTATGGAGGCGGAGCCTACCCACACGTATGCTGCCATGGAGCCTGTCAGGAAATAAAAGTTTTGCTTTTGTTTCTGTTAAAAATTTTTGTAAATAAGTAAGTTTTCTCATTCACTGATGGGCACTGATAAGGCGGCACTGACAGGCACTGATAAGGTGGCACTGATGAGGTGGCACTGACGATGGGCACTGATATGCGGCACTGATGGGCACTGGTAGGAGGCACTGATGGGTGGCACGGATATGCGGCACTGATGGGCATTGATAGGCGGCACTGATGGGCACTCATGGGTGGCACTGGGGGGCACTGATGGGCACTGAAAGGCTGCAAAGATGGGTTGTTATGGGTGGCACTGCTGGGCACTGATAGGCGGCACTGCTGGGCACTGATAGGCGGCACTGCTGGGCACTGATACGTGGCACTGATGGGCACTGATACGCGGCACTGATATGCGGCACTGATAGGCATCCCTGGTGGCACTGGCAGTGGTAGGCATTCTGAGTGGGCACTGATTGGCAGCTGCCTGGGCATTGATTGGAAGCTGCCTGGGCACAGATTAGTATTTCCCTGGGGATCTAGGGGGCATACCTGGTGGTCCAATGTGGATGGCTTCCCTGGTGGTCCTGGGCGGCTTCCCTGGTGGTCCTGGGCGGCTTCTCTGGTGGTCCGGGGTGGGACCCGAGGAGGGGCTGTGCTGATAAACAATCAGCACAGACCCCCCTGTCAGGAGAGCAGCCGATCGGCTCTCCTCTACTCGCGCCTGTCAGACGCGAGTAAGGAAAAGCCGATCACCGGCTCTTCCTATTTACATCGTGATCAGCTGTGATTGGACACGGCTGATCATGTGGTAAAGAGTCAGAGACTGTTTACCTAGATCGGTGTTGCGGGGTGTCAGACTGACACACCGCAGCAACGATCAACGCGATGCGCGCCCCCAGCAGCGGCTCAATATCCTGCGGACGTCATATGACGCCCAGTCAGGATATTGAAACCACTTTGCCGCCGTCATTCTGCTATATGGAGGGCGGCAAGTGGTTAAAATCGCAATGAATATTTACAAGGATCTCGTATTAATTCTTATGACATATACAACCACTTCTTACTCTACATGTTACTCTACACTAGATGTAGAACATGTAGAGTAATAAGTGGTTTTATATGTCATAAGAATAAATACGAGATCCTTGTAAATGTTCATTGTGATTTTAAAGAATTGTTTAAATAAAATGTATATTTTTTCTAAATTGATTGTTTAATTCAATCCTTGGTACCTTAAAAGTCCCGCTTGCCCTTTCCCTTCTTTTTACTGTTAAAATGGGATGTGGTACCTAATATTGATCTCATGTCACCCAGATCCTAAATCTGTATAATATTAGTAGTTTCCATTGATGACAGCTTGTTTTCTGTTGACATGGTGCGATTGGCTACAGCTAATCACATGGTACAGGGTGCTGTGATTGGCCCAGGTACCATGTGATAGCTGTGGACTAATCACAGCATCACTACAGAAAGCTCAGCTGTTTGAATGAAACTCATTCATAACAGTTGTGTATACATTGTGATCCCCCGGCGGCTTTAAGCTGGGAACCGATGGACACAGCCCAGGTGTGAAGCAAGGTGTATATACGTTGCTGAGCTTGCCCGTGCCACCCGACCACTGTAAAAGTATTGTGGGTGGTCTTAAAGCAGTTAATGATACCCTGTTTGCAGATAGTTTAGTGCCCCCCAGTATTTGCCCTTTATTTGCAATTTTTTGCTGTTGTTGTAACTGTTATGCCCCATACACACGGTCGGATTTTCCGACGGAAAATGTCCAATCGGAGCGTGTTGTCGGAAATTCCGACCGTGTGTAGGCTCCATCACACATTTTCCATTGGATTTTCCGACACACAAAGTTTGAGAGCAGGATATAAAATTTTCCGACAACAAAATCCGTTGTCGGAAATTCCGATCGTGTGTACACAAATCCGATGGACTAAGTGCCACGCATGCTCAGAATAAATAAAGAGATGAAAGCTATTGGCCACTGCCCCTTTTATAGTCCCGACGTACCTGTTTTACGTCACTACGTTCCGTCGGAAAAAATCCTAGGATTTTGTTGTTGGAATGTCCGAACAAAGTCCGACCGTGTGTACAGGACATTAGTTGCTTTGCTGGATGTGTCACCCAAATCACTCTTTTTTTCAGCCTTGGTTTGTCAGAAGGCAAAGTACTGCTGGAAGGGTCACTGCCACCAGCAATCGGGGAACCCAATCATCCAGCGGCTTCTCTGGGGGAATGGCTACATCGGGATAAATTCTCTTTTTCACTAAAAAATTGTCACCCTCAAAACCCAGTGTCCCAACTCTTACTGACTTGTCCTGTCTCTCTGATCTCTGCACACATGAGAGTAAAGTGTAAATTGTATGTACATTTAATGTCTCATCTCTACACTGTTTTTAGGAAGGTGGAAAAAGCTGAGGTCCATTAAGGTTCCCCTGATCCCAGTTCTTGTCATAGTGGCAATGTTAATACTGACAATAATTGTTATTGCAGCTGTGCCTAGAAGAGGTAAGTCTTAAGTTGTAATACAAAAGTTGTAAAAACAGCCCTTCTTTTAAGCTAGGTTCACACAGCTGCCATGTTATTTTTTTTTTTTTATTTTTATTATTGATTTATATAGCGCCAACAACATGAGGGCAGACAGTACAGTTAAAATAAAATTCAATACAGGAGGAATAATGAGGGTCCGCCTCATTAGAGCTTACAATCTAATGCTGGCCATACACTATACGAAAAATCGGTTCAAACCCATTTTCGAAAAACGAACATTCGGCCGTGAAAGCAGACGATAGCTCCATCATGTAATGACCGATAAATCGTTCAGTGGACATAAATGAATGCATTTTTTTTTTTTTTTTTTTTACATATACCCAGTGAATACAGTTCGGACGGGAAACACATTAACCTTTCAATTTATCATTCGTTCTGCAGAAAATTTACAAACTTGTCCTTAATTTTTTCAGCTCAAAAACACCCCAACGATTATCGATTTTGTGCCCATTAACTGGCCAAAAAACGAACGAACTGTCTAAATGACCGAATTTCGGACTATTTTTCGTATCGTGTATGGCCAGCATAGCAGGGAGGTCAGTCAGGGACAGGAAGTCGCTGTAAGGGAGAGTGTGCCTAGCATAAGGAGAGGTTTCAAAGGAGGAGGGACAGCATAGGGAATATTTGTTAATGCTGCTGTGGGGAATCTTCCCGCTACTAGTTCTTCGCTGTTTACTGCCCACCATCCGCCTCCTTCACCAGGTTCTGTCGGTCTCTGAGCATTGCTCCCTGCAAGTACTATGTAATCATCTGTGAGTGTTGCTGCAAGTCTTAGCCACTGCATAGACTCTGTTACTATATGTTGGAACATTCTTAACAATACATTCCCTGCAACTCCAACCACTGTGTGCGCCGTTCCTTCCCATACCTCCCAACTTTTTGGGATAGAAATGAGGGACACCTATCAGCAAAAGTATGCAGGCATAGGACACACCCCTTGCCATGCCCCCTTAAAGGAGAATTGTACAAAAAATAAAAGATTGGTTCAACCCACAAGTGCTTTATTTACCACTACTATTCCTTTATATTGGCTTTTAGAATTTACAAATGAAGCAATTTAGAAATCAGATGAAAGGTTTAGCACTAGGAAACACTTTTTGATCAGTCAAGTTTGATTAGTCAAGTGGTGCATTTTATATACATCTATATAGATCAGACCAAAATGAGGGACGAATGAGGGACAGATGGACATTGCTCCAAATCAGGAACAGTCCCTTAAAATCAGGGACAGTTGGGAGCTATACCTTCCCCCGGGGGTTCCTACCACCTGGCCTCCCTCCCACCTACACACTGTTAAAAATGTTTTCCAATATGTCCCTTCCCCAGAAGTTTATCAAACAATTTTGTCAAGTTGGGGTTGCCACACACTGACCAAATTCCGTCCAGTCTCTGCTGAATAAGCCAAATTTTAAATCAGTGCATGAGCAGCTTTATACTGGGAGAGGGAGGTATAGTGCCAAGCATCCTCTATTGCTTTGAACTGTGATATCAGTCTTACACTGTGAATATGCTTACAGGAGGTAAGAGCACATGCATGACCTCATCAGTATGCTAGCGCTTCCTTAATGTCCAGTTACAATCTGGGGCAGGTCTTTGACCAGGCAGTACTGCTTTACTGCAGGGCAGTGTCCAGGCAGGTCACAGAACTGCATAGCTCCCAGCTGTCCCTGATTTAGAAGTCCCTCTGTCCTTCTTTCCTTCTTTCCTCCTCATATGTCCCTCATTTTGTTCTGATCTATATAGTTGTATATAAAATGCACTTTTTAGCTTTTAAAAAGTGTTTCCCAGTACTAAACCTTTCATCCAATTTCTAAATGGCTGCATCTGTAAAAGCTAGTATAAAGGAATAGCGGTAAAAAACAAAAACATTAGCGGTTTTAGCTAATCGTTTTTTTTGGTATAATTCTCCTTTAAGGGCGGCGTGGCAGGGGGTGTGTCCTATGCCAACATACTTTTCCTAATAGGTGACCCTCGTTCCTATCTAAAAGTTGGGAGGTATGTAAATGTGTGTATGGTAGGGAGCATAAAACTAGCTTAACAGAACTGCAAATCCTTTCACAGGTAAAGCAGTTCACCTAGATGTATTTTAATTATGAACTAAGCTGTTCACCTGGAATTTTTAACCAAGGATTACAGGCAATGCATCAAACAAGCAAAGAACTAAGTCACTGCTTTTGAAGACAAATGCTGCCTTTGGCTCATAAATCATGAATAAGAAAGATCTGACACCTACATACTGTCACCTTCATGGACTAGTCACTGCTGGTGACAATGTCTTCCAAATGGTCTATATCAGTTAGGCTGCTTTCACACTGAGGTGCTTTACAGGCGCTATAGCACTAAAGATAGCGGCTGCATAGTGCCTGTAGAGAGCCTCTCCTGTCATGCCTTTTACACTGGAGCGGTGCGCTGGCAGGACGCGGGCGGGCGCATTTAACCCTTTTTCGGCCGTCAACGGGGGTTAAAACTGCCCCACTAGCAGCCGAAGAAATTACGGTAAAGTGCCGCTAAAAATAGCGGCGCTTTACCGCCGACTCCCCCAATGCCCCAGTGTGAAAGTAGCCTATAGGCTAACTTTAGACATGACTTTGCCTCTCCTCAGGGAACCGATCCACAGTGTATCACTTTTCAGAGGCTTTTTACAGGTAGCGAGGAGCTAATATTGGATCGCGTCTGGCAGTGGTACTAACTGTTAAATGCAAAGCAGGGGGTGTGTTTTTGTTGTGGCCATAAAATGGCATATGTACAACACCCATATGGCTGCCTTAGACGGGGGGGGGGGGGGGGGGGGATCTAAAAACACAGCTTAATTGCCTGTTTTGCTGCCCCCCCCTCCCACTGCAAGTGTAAAGGAGACCTTACCAAAACATTTATTTGTGCAGCAATGTATGGTGTGTACCTAGGACAGAACAAACACACTGTACTGTCATTCTGTCTACATAGGTGTTACCTCTGTGCTTATTATAGTCAACTGTTTTTCAGCAACATCTAACCCTCTCCAAACCCTCAAACCTGTTTTGTTTTATTGGGATTTTATGTAATGGACCAACACAAAGTGGCTCATAATTGTGAAGTGGAAGGAAAATGATAAGTGGTTTTCAAATTTTTTTACAAATAAATATGTGAAAAGTGTGGGGGGGCATTTGTATTCAGCCCCCATGTGTCAGTACTTTGTAGAACTTCCTTTCACTGCAATTACAGCTGCAAGTCTTTTTGGGGATGTCTCTACCAGCTTTGCACATCTAGAGAGGGACATTTTTGCCCATTCTTCTTTGCAAAATAGTTCAAGCTCTGTCAGATTGGACTAAAAGTGTCTGTAAAAAGCAATTTTCAAGTCTTGCCACAGATTCTCAATTGGATTTAGGTCTGGACTTTGACTGGGCCATTCTAACACATTAATATGTTTTGATGTAAACCATTCCATTGTAGCTCTGGCTGTATGTTTAGGGTCATTGTCCTGCTGGAAGGTGAACCTCTGCCCCAGTCTCAAGTCTTTTGCAGACTCTAAGGCTGGGTTCACACTAGTCTGGTGAGATTTGCAGCTCCGGTTTCCCTGCGAAGATAAAAATCAGTTACTCAGTGGTTGCTCTCAGTTGTAGTTGTGGATCAGCTGACCATGTCCCCCACATGGCTTCTCGCAAACTGCAACCGGGACTTCTTATGACTTTCTTCAACAATGTCTTTCTTCTTGCCACTCTTCTATAAAGGCCAGATTTGTGGAGAACACGACTAATAGTTGTCCTGTGGACAGATTCTCCCACCTGAGCTGTGGATCTCTGCAGCTCCTCCAAAGTTACCATGGGCCTCTTGGCTGCTTCTCTGATGAATGCTCTCCTTGCCCGGCCTGTCAGTTTAGGTGGACGGCCATGTCTTGGTAGGTTTGTAGTTGTGCCATACTCTTTCCATTTTCAGGTGATGGATTGAACAGAGCTCCGTGAGATGTTCATAGTTTGGGATATTTTATTATAACCTAACCCTGCTTAAAACTTCTTCACAACTTTATCCCTGACCTGTCTGGTGTGTTCCTTGGCCTTCATGATACTGTTTGTTCACTAAGGTTCTCTGACAAACTTCTGAGGGCTTCACGGAACAGCTGTATTTATACTGAGATTAAATTACACATAGGTGGACTCTATTTACTAATTAGGTGACTGCTGAAGTCAATTGAATCCACTAGATTTTAGATTTAGGTTATCAGAATAAATGGGGCTGAATACAAACGTACCCCACACTTTTCACATATTTATTTGTAAAAAAAAAAATTGAAAACCATTTTTCATTTTCCTTCCACTTCACAGTTATGTGCCACTGTTGTGTTTGGTCTATTAGATAAAATTCCAATAAACTACATTTACGTTTTGTTTGTAGCATGATAACATGTCAAGGGGTATGAATACTTTTTCAAGGCACTGTGTGTGTGTGTGTATATATGTATATATGTATGTATGTGTGTGTGTGTGTGTGTATATATATATATATATATATTATAAAATCATATCCAGTTCCACTGCAAAAGACTTTATGTAATTTTATACATTTTGTCTAACATTTAATAACTGTTAAAAATGAGAAAATTTACCAAAACAAACAATTTGATCTGTTTCTAGAAGAGACACCTACAACGGGAAAAGAAAAGCTTATATCTAAATGTGCTGAATGCATGGATGACTGGATGTACTATAAGGGTAAATGTTACTATTTCTCAAAAGAACAGGATACATGGAAAAATAGCCAGAACTTCTGCCAATTACAAAATTCATCCTTGGTCATTATTGATAGTGAAAAGGAACTGGTGAGTTATAATTCATACAACTCTAGTAATTACTTGATACTCAACATGATCATAATACAATTCTATTACACTCTATAAATAGAACACTACACCCCAACATGACCCTCCACTGGACATGATCATAATACAATTCTATTACACTCTATACATAGAACACTACACCCCCCAACATGACCCACCACTGGACATGATCATAATACAATTCTATTACACTCTATAAATAGAACACTACACCCCAACATGACCCACCACTGGACATGATCATAATACAATTCTATTACACTCTATACATAGAACACTACACCCCCCAACATGACCCACCACTGGACATGATCATAATACAATTCTATTACACTCTATACATAGAACACTACACCTCCCAACATGACCCTCCACTGGACATGATCATAATACAATTCTATTACACTCTATACATAGAACACTACACCTCCAACATGACCCACCACTGGACATGATCATAATACAATTCTATTACACTCTATACATAGAACACTACACCCCCCAACATGACCCTCCACTGGACATGATCATAATACAATTCTATTACACTCTATACATAGAACACTACACCTCCAACATGACCCTCCACTGGACATGATCATAATACAATTCTATTACACTCTATACATAGAACACTACACTTCCCAACATGACCCTCCACTGGACATGATCATAATACAATTCTATTACACTCTATACATAGAACACTACACCCCCAACATGACCCACCACTGGACATGATCATAATACAATTCTATTACACTCTATACATAGAACACTACACTTCCCAACATGACCCTCCACTGGACATGATCATAATACAATTCTATTAGACTCTATACATAGAACACTACACCCCCCAACATGACCCTCCACTGGACGTGATCATAATACAATTCTATTACACTCTATACATAGAACACTACACCCCCAACATGACCCTCCACTGGACATGATCATAATACAATTCTATTACACTCTATACATAGAACACTACACCCCCCAACATGACCCACCACTGGACATGACCATAATACAATTCTATTACACTCTATACATAGAACACTACACCTCCCAACATGACCCACCACTGGACATGACCATAATACAATTCTATTACACTCTATACATAGAACACTATACCTCCAACATGACCCTCCACTGGACATGACCATAATACAATTCTAACAAATGAGAAAACTCAAGATATGCCGCCCTCCTCGAGTTTCCACCACTGCGCTCAAATGCCCGGTGTAGGGGTGTTACCCCCTAGAGAACAAATATAAAAAAACGTATTAAGCTGAGCTGCCACTTTAAAATAAAATAAAACTGAACTGATTGGTCTATTGTTCCCAAGGGCCCATGTGCAGCTCTTGCAAATCAATAAAAGTGGCGCTAAAGGCCAGTGTTTAAACTGACAAGTGTGCAAAACAGCTCTATAGGCTAAAGTGATCTGGTGCTGTAAATGCTACATAAACAATACAAAATTATTACATAAATGTGCAAACGAAATCGTGACAGTGCCTCTGAAAGTATACCATACACGCAACAATATTAAATCGTGCACTGATATCAATAATAGAATATAAGTAATTTAGTCCATAAAAAATCCATAAACAGGACACCGTGCAGGAAATGTGCAGTCTCTGGAAACAGTCCACCAATTCACTCAGTGACAGTGATTCCTCTCCCCTTGAACTCAACACTCACCAGCTCAGTATGCCTCACACTCTCGTGTTTTGGCAATAAGGCATAAGTATAGTTGGTCAATGGAAGACGGAAGATCCAGATTCCTTGATAAATCGAAGTGTCACCTCAATGTATAAAAAAACTCAAAATAGTGTGATACCGTAAAACATGTGAAATTTATTTAATTAAAAACCTTCAATCATTACACTCACAAGAAAACTTCTTGATAAAAGCCAAACTGACACTGCAAATGCAATCCAAACACAATCCTCCTCTGTGAAACGCCCAGCACCACTGTGGAAATGACGGTCACGGCGGACCTCAAGGGACAGCGTTAGATAGGTTCTCACCCAACTTCACTGACACGCTCCTGGTATAGATATCCTGCTGTTAGGCAAGCCCAGGGGGCAGCTCCTCTGTCGCCCTCGAACTCTCCCGCCGGTGTGCGGAAGTATGCAGCTACGTCCCGTCCGTCACTGATTGTTACTGGTAGATGCCGTACAGCCACGCCCCGACATGTTTCATCATACCTGACTTCCTCAAGGGACTTCCTCAAGGGATTCCCTGATTGTTACTGGTAGATGCCGTACAGCCACGCCCCGACATGTTTCGTCATACCTGACTTCCTCAAGGGATTCCCTTGAGGAAGTCAGGTATGACGAAACATGTCGGGGCGTGGCTGTACGGCATCTACCAGTAACAATCAGTGACGGACGGGACGTGGCTGCATACTTCCGCACACCGGCGGGAGAGTTCGAGGGCGACAGAGGAGCTGCCCCCTGGGCTTGCCTAACAGCAGGATATCTATACCAGGAGCGTGTCAGCGAAGTTGGGTGAGAACCTATCTAACGCTGTCCCTTGAGGTCCGCCGTGACCGTCATTTCCACAGTGGTGCTGGGCGTTTCACAGAGGAGGATTGTGTTTGGATTGCATTTGCAGTGTCAGTTTGGCTTTTATCAAGAAGTTTTCTTGTGAGTGTAATGATTGAAGGTTTTTAATTAAATAAATTTCACATGTTTTACGGTATCACACTATTTTGAGTTTTTTTATACATTGAGGTGACACTTCGATTTATCAAGGAATCTGGATCTTCCGTCTTCCATTGACCAACTATACTTATGCCTTATTGCCAAAACACGAGAGTGTGAGGCATATTGAGCTGGTGAGTGTTGAGTTCAAGGGGAGAGGAATCACTGTCACTGAGTGAATTGGTGGACTGTTTCCAGAGACTGCACATTTCCTGCACGGTGTCCTGTTTATGGATTTTTTATGGACTAAATTACTTATATTCTATTATTGATATCAGTGCACGATTTAATATTGTTGCGTGTATGGTATACTTTCAGAGGCACTGTCACGATTTCGTTTGCACATTTATGTAATAATTTTGTATTGTTTATGTAGCATTTACAGCACCAGATCACTTTAGCCTATAGAGCTGTTTTGCACACTTGGCAGTTTAAACACTGGCCTTTAGCGCCACTTTTATTGATTTGCAAGAGCTGCACATGGGCCCTTGGGAACAATAGACCAATCAGTTCATAATACAATTCTATTACATTGGTACAGAGGGAGTTTTGCGATTTACCAGTGTTGCCTTTTCTTTATCGTACATCATAGGACACAGAGCCTCAAGTAATTACTTGGTGGGTTATGGGCCTACCTTCAGGTGTTGACACTGGTATAACCAATACAGGAAGTTGACTCCCCTATATAACCCCTCCTCCTTCCAGGAGTCCTCAATTTTTCGCCAGTGTCTAAGGTGTTGGTCACGAGTGAAGATGTGCTCTGAGGAGCTCCAGGGAGGGATCCATGCTGGATTTAAAAAACCTCCACAACCGGATCCATCCTCGCCACTGAGGCCATAGGATGGTACCTGGGCCTCGCATTGAAGAACGAGGTTTTGCCTGTAAACTTCTCTTTGAGAGCTGGACCCTAGGAACCAGAACTCTTTTTGGTTTTTCATATTACCTAAAGTTGTTCCTGAGGGGTGCTATACAGGTCCAAAGGAGCGGAACCCCTTTAAAAAGGGCCCCAGTCTTTGAAGGTTTAACTAAGCTGCCCGCCGTGATGGGTGAAAGTTGGATCTGTCTGTTAAATCAGCAGTATCCTGCAGTGAGGATAAGGTAAGGGGAGAAACCTAGGAACTGTAAAAAGTCCACCTAAGCCTTTTTCTCCAAAAAATACACACATATATATATATATATATATATAAAATGTATGCCTTAAAATGGAGTATATTACACTTGCCTAGTACGATGCTTTTTTCAGCAGCTCTGTGTCTGGCTATAGCAGCGGGTGTGGTCCCTGCAGCCAGAGGGGAGTTCTTCATTGAACAGATGGTGTTCCTCTTCTGAGGGATCTAAAGGGGTTACAGCAGTAGTTTATGAACATACAAAACCAGCCATTTGCATTTTTTTGTATAAAGTGAAGTCTTCCTTTAAAACTAGAAGCTTAACAAACACTGCTGATAAAAATTCCCCTCCCCCTCCCCTCTCCTCCTGGAGAGGTGCGGTAACAGCTGACACTTATGTATAATCAGGTTCTCACCTGAGGCTTAACACAGATGCTCTCAGTTTATATGCTGAAGACAGAAGTCTGTCACACTAAGAGACACAGGAGTGCTGGGCATGTAAAGGTGTGTAAACAGGCATTTCCAGCACAGGAAATATTATGGTACTTAGCATCAAAGGCTGATCCTTATGGTGACATTGTTTTCTTTTGCTAAAACTATTGTTCAGCAAATACCATAATTTGTTAAATTTGATTTCCAGTGTACCACAAAGGTACCAAGGATTCCACCCCCAGGCGCCTGGAACTCCAGTCATGCCTCCACACTGTCATCCTCTCTGGAGATACCTGACATGGCAAGCCAGGGTGAGTCATTGGAAGCAATTGGTGGTGCAACTGCTTCCCACACTTCAGCCCCTGTGTATGTGACTGAAGATGCATTCTCCTCTGCCCTGTTGGGCTTATAAGGAAGATTAGCGGCTTTAATCGCATTCTACATCCAAGAGGATAGGAAGCATGCTAGATCCCCCTCCCCCACCTCAAACCCCTTTTTCCAAGGGAACAGTGGGCACAGGATGAGGTGTTATCCTCAGGTGATCATGGGGAAAAACAAGCCAAATTTTCCTCTGCGGAGGAAACAGTTGATGAACCTTTGCAACCTCACAATCTGACAGATTGATGGTACAAACTCTTACAGAGATGGTTCATTCCACTTTTTTATACTACTCCTAACAGAGTAGGCTGAAAGTCCAGGTCCCTTCTTTGGTTTAAAAAAAAAAAAAAAAAAAAAAAAAACCTTTTACAGCGCTTATTTATGCTGAATGGGATCATCTGGATAAGCATTTTTTCCCTCCAAAGAGTTTCTCAATTCTCTATCATGGAGGAAAAATTCACAAAGGTTGGAAAGTACCAGCAGTAGACGCTGCGATTTCCAGCATCATGATGCATAATTGCTTAAGCATCCAACAAATAAGGAGTTGGAATTTTTTTGTTAAAATCCTCCTACCAATGGCGCTATGTTTTGCCATAGATGCCATAAAAGACCCTATCCACCAGGCGTCTTGCCTTGCGCTTGTGCTAAAACACATGCTTAGGACCCTGTGGTTAAAAGGGTTGGTCAGCCGAAGCATCTTGCAAAAAAGGGTGTCTGACTAGTTTCGCTTTTCATTGGGGAAGTTTTGGTGAAATACATCCAAATGATTTCTAGCAGTAAAGCTCTTTTGTCCAGTAGAAGGTTTAAATGTCCTTTTATTTAAAGTGAAGCCACAACAGCTCACAGGTTAAGTACTCTGACGGCCAGCGTAGCCATGGGAGGCTACCTGAAAGACGTGGGACCTCGTCCTCACGTTGGCTCCTTGTGACCTTGGACAAGTAACTTATACAGATTCCTTCCCCTGCGCAGGGGCAGCTGCCTCTAGGCAGCTGTGACGGCCTCCACCGTCAGACTCTAGGGCATGATTTCCAAGAAATACTGTTCAGATCTGTGTGACTTCAAGGTAGTCCCTGCAATACTTTGGTACCACTTTGATGCGACTTGAGGTCCATAAACCGCTAGAATACACAGGATTGTTTCCTGTCGCATCAAAATCACGCCCTGACGTATTCTCGGCGGCAAAGGATCACAGTAAAATCACGCAACTTTGGGGTTGCAATAGTGGAAACTGAGCCTAAGAGGAGAAAATATTCAGCCCCTGTATACATGATTGAAGATGCATTTTTCCTCCGCCCTGCAGGGCCTAGAAGGAAGATTAGCGACTTTAATCGCATCCGCTATCCAAGGATGGGAAGCGTGTTAGATCTCCTCCCCCACCTGAGATCCCTTATCAAAGGAACAGTGGGTAGAGGATGAAGGATTACCCTCAGGTAATTGGGAAGAAAGGCAAACCGAGTATTCCTCTGCAGAGGAGACAACTAGAGTTGAACTTTTTTTCAGCCTCGCAATCTGAGAAATTGCTGGTACAAACCTCTTACAGAGATGATTTGTGCCTCTTTCAAGCTACTTCTAGTAGAGTCAGCTGATAGTTCTGTTTTTTCTTAGGTTCATTGGAACCTTCACTGCCTTTTCATGCGTTTCCTGTACATGTACAGAGCCACGCAGAAATTCAACAGATCCATTCTAGATCGAAAAGAATCTAAATCAGTTCCTGAAGATCCGCTCCTTTCTATGGAGTCGATCAAGTGAGTCCTTTCTATCCTGCAAGGAGGAAAACTTCTAGCGCCTATCGGCATCAGGGATGCATATCTGCATGTCCATATATTTCCCGTTCACCAAAGGTTTCTGCGGTTCGAAGTAGAACAGCAACATTTCAGTTTATAGCCTTGCTCTTCGGGCTAGCTACAGCACCTCGAGTGTTCACAAAGGTGCTAACCCCACCTGTAGCCAGGTCAAGGGCACAGGGCTTTAACAGTCTTGGCATACCTAGACGATCTATTGCTAATAGACCAATCGCTGTTCAGAGTAAGGTGTACGCATTACAACCAGTTACCTGGAAAGGTCTGGGTTGCATTCTCAACCTATTAAAGTCTCCATTAAAATCGCTAAAAAAGGGCTGCAGTATTTGGGTCTGATCATAGATACAGCCCAGAAAAAGGGTCTTCTTGCCCAGAGAAAAAAAACAAAAACAAAACACCACTCTATAAAAGAGTTGGTGCGGATGGTCAGGTCAAGAGGAGGTACCTCCATTCACCTTTGCATGAGGTTGTTAGAAAGGATGGTGGCTTCATTCGAAGCAGTTCCCTTTGCCCAGTTTAATTCGAGACTGTTGCAAAACAGTATTCTATTTGCTTGGAACAAAACGATCCAAGCTTTGGACTTGCCAATGCGGCTGTCCCCAAGGGTGTCCCAAAGCCTCAGTTGATGGTTACTAAAGAATGTCCTAAAGGGTAAATCCTTCAGACCACTTATCTGGAAAGTGGTAATGACAGAGAAGACAACTGTCCAAGGACAGTGTTCAAAAACCGAAAGATCCTTGCCCATCAACATCCTAGAGATTCGGGCAGTGTGTCTGGCTCTAAAAGCCTGGACTTCCAGGTTAAGGGATTGTCCCGACAGGATCCAATCCGTCAATGGCACGGCTGTGGCCTATATCAATCACCAAAAGGAGCACCAAGAATCTCTCAGTGCAGAGAGAAGTGAACCATATTCTAACTTGGGCAGAAAGAAATATTCCGTGCCCATCGGCAGTCTTCATTCCGGGAATAGAGAATTGGCACGCGCACTACATGTGCCGCCAGCAGATTATTCCCAGGGGAATGGTCTATTCACCCCGACATGTTTCGGGCTGTTTGTCAAGGATGGGGGACTCCGGCATCCAGTGCAACATAAAGTTAGTCAACTTTGTGTCCACAACAAAGGATCCAGTCGCATGCAGAACAGATGCGTTGATGATACTGTGGGATCAGCTTTTACTGATCTATGCATTTCCCCCTATTCAGTTGCTGCCTTGACTTCTTTGCAGGATCAAGCTGGAAAGAAAACCGGTAATTCTGGCAGCACCAGCATGGCCCAGAAGGTCATGGTATGCAGAGGTCATAAAGATGGCAGTGGAGGATCTGTGGTCCCTTCCACAAAGGCCAGACCTGCTCTCACAGGGGCCGATATTTTATCCTACTTTACGAATGCTAAATTTAACGGCCTGGCTATTGTCACCCACATTCTGAAGAAACGTGGGTTTTCCAGGGCAGTTATTTCTACTTTAATGCTAGGAAGCCAGCTTCTAGAACTATATATTATAGAGTCTGGAAAGCTTATGTTTCCTGGTGTGAATCCAAGGGTTGGCACCCTCGGAGATATATTATAGGCAGAATTCTTGCCTTTCTTCAGGTAGGCGTACAGATGAAGTTGACCCTGAGTACTATTAAGGGCCAAGTCTCAGCCTTATCAATTTTATTTCAAAGACCACTTGCTATGCATTCTTTAGTCCGGGGTTTCATGCGAGGAGTGATGCGGATTAATCCGCCAGTTAAATCACCCTTAAGCCCTTGGGACTTGAATTTAGTTTTGTCAGTGTTACAAGAACCGCTATTTGAACCATTACAGCATGTTCCCTTAGTCCTTCTGACTAGGAAGCTGATATTTTTGGTTGCTATATCCTCAGCAAGGAGGGTTTCAGAATTGGCTGCTCTTTCCTGTAAAGAGCCATATTTGGTTATTCGTGAGGACAGAGTGGTGTTGGGCCCTCGTCCAGGTTTTTTACCAAAAGTGGTCTCAGGTTTCCACCTGAACCAAGATATTGTCCTGCCGTTTTTTTCCAAAACCATGTTGGTTATTCATGAGGACAGAGTGGTGTTACGCCCTCGTCCAGGCTTTTTGCCAAAAGTGGTTTCAGGCTTTCATCTGAATGAAGATATTGTCCTGACATCGTTTTTTCCAAAACAATGTTCCAAAGAAGAAAAGTCACTACATTGTCTTGATGTGGGGAGAGCAGTGAAGATCTATTTAAAGAAAACTGCTCAGATTCGTAAGACTGATGTCTTATTTATTCTGCCAGAGGGTCCTAAAGGACAGGCAGCGTCAAAATCCACTGTGGCTAAGTGGATTTGGCAGGTTATAATTCAAACTTATGATTTAAAGGGAAAGATTCCCCCTTTTCAAGTTAAGGCGCACTCTGCCAGAGCGGTTGGTGCTTCTTGGGCAGTGCGTCACCAGGCCTCCATGTCTCAGATCTGCAAGGCTGCGACTTGGTCTTCAGTGCATACATTTACAAAATTTTATTAAGTAGATGTAAGATGGAATGAGGATATCGCCTTCGGGTGCAGTGTGCTGCAGGCAGCAGTATAATTCCTCAAGGTCTGGGGGTGCCCTACGGGTTGTGTCTCCCTCCCCTCAAGTAGCATTGCTATGGGACATCCCACCAAGTAATTACTTGAGGCTCTGTGTCCTATGATGTACGATAAAGAAAATAGGATTTTTAAAACAGCTTACCTGTAAAATCCTTTTCTTGGAGTACATCATAGGACACAGAGTTCCCGCCCCTCTGTTTTATGGGGTGAGAGTATATTGCTTATATTGCTTGGCTACAAAAACTGAGGACTCCTGGAAGGAGGAGGGGTTATATAGGGGAGTCAACTTTCTGTATTGGTTATACCAGTGTCAACACCTGAAGGTAGGCCCATAACCCACTAAGTAATTACTTGAGGCTCTGTGTCCTATGATGTACTCCAAGAAAAGGATTTTACAGGTAAGCTGTTTTAAAAATCCTATTTTTTTAGCGATTTAAAGATAACTTTTTCTTATTAAAAAAAGAAAATATTTGTTAAGAATTTTGTGAAAGAATTTTGCAGTTGAAATTATTATGAGCACATAAAAGAGTTTTTACAGAAACCGCTTTGTACAAATCCAGAATTCAAACTAAAGTAAATAAACATACCTGTGAGGCTTCTCTGTTGACAATCTGTTTTATAAAACTGCAGACCGACTATTTAGCAACCCTGGTAAGTACTATAAGACAGGGTGCTGAAATATCACTATGCCTCCATAACTTTACACAAGTGAATACAAATGCCATTTGTAAAACATTACTGACACAATGCATAAAGATCAATTGTATGAATGTAGGCTGTTGAGGTTTATACATCAGGCAGAATTTTGCAGATAGTCTTAACTGTGTGTAGTGTTAATATGAATTCATTTTGTGAAAGTCACTTCTAAGATTTTTTTTTTTTTTAACCATGCCTTTTTCTGTCTTCTAGAGGGTATTAAATGACCACAGAGGTAAAGGCAATCATTGGATTGGACTGAGTAGAGTAGAAAATGTCTGGGTCTGGACCAATAACACCCCGTACTCAGAAACAATGTAAGTTTAATATTAAAAGTGTAAATGCTGGTTCTAAGGTCAAATTTGGGTCAACATTTTTTGTTTCAGCTACCCATTATTTTCCTGGAAACTAGTAGAAAGATTTTATTGCATTAGTTTGTACTTTAGAGCAAATTATTGCTTGTCCTCTAGTACATAACCCATATACTGTATCTGTAGAATAAAATGTAAAACATCCTCCAAAAAATCACTGCTGCTGCTTTAACCCCTCTGTAAACAAATATCATATAAATAATCAAACAATATAGTGCTCAAATCACTAGTAGCGCCGTGAAAAAACATATACAAATAAAGGAAAAAAAATAGTGAAAAAATATATATACAATAAAGTTAACTGTGCTCAAAGTTTAAAAAAAAACCTTAAAACACAGCATCCAGAGTCCAGTGCATAAAGCCCCAAGAAACGTTGAAGTAATTTTATAAACACAGTTCACTTCTGTATCTTCATCCAGTTTAAACATTTACCACTAATGGTGCCTTCGGTGAATACCACCAATCACTCCAATCCAGTGTAACTCGCCAGATCCTATTGCCTCTCATATTTTAGGTAGGCAAAAGCGCTTTAGAACAGCATCCAGACTAGTTTTGCCTATCCATAACAAATACCCATCCTTCAGAACTCTGCTTTCAGTGTAACAATAGGTTCATGATATGCAAGGAAGAAAAACGCTTCCAATATTGTAATACAATCCAAAACTCTTATAAGCCACTGGGATCTCATCACCATTTCCTCAGCCACTAGTCTGACATCACTTCCCGACACATCACTTCCGCTACGTCACTTCCCGTTTACGCCCATCCACATCCCAACATGTTTTGTTTTTACCGACTTCTTCCAAGATCACTTGGAAGAAGTTGGTAAAGAGGAAACATGTCAGGATGTGGATGGGCATAAACAGGAAGTGACTTAGCAGAAGTGATGTCAGACGAGTGGTCAAGTATAATGGTGATATCCCAGCGGCTTTCTGAGTTTACTGATTTAATGTACATACAGCAGTCATGTGAATTACCATATTTATCAGCATATAACATGCACTTTTTTCCTCCTTAAAATCAGGGGAAAATCGTGTGTGTGCGTGTTATATGCTGATATAGGTCCTTGGAAGGGAAGAAGGAAACAAGCGCCGCCAAAATAGACAGAGCTGCAATCTCATGTGTACTCAGCTCGGCCCGCAGTCACAGCCAGACCCGCCTCCTAGCACTGATGTCCCGCAATTGGACTGGTGTTATGTCCATCATAGGAGTCAGGCCAAGGGGCAGGACTGGGCGTGACGCAGAGTACATAGGAGATCCGGCTCTGTCTATTTTGGCAGTAACAAGGCTGCGAATGCACACTGATTAGGCTGCGATGGGCATTGATCAGACTGCAATGATGGGCAAGGCTGCAGATGGGCAAGGTAGCAGATGGGCACTGATCAGGCTGCAATGATGGGCAATGACGAGGCTGCAGATCGGCACTGATAAAGCTGTATTGATGGGCACTGACCCTTACTTTGCTTCAAATGTAAGTTTTTTTTCCTGAAACTTCCCTCTTAAAATGAAGGTGCGTGTTATATGCCTGTGCGTGTTATACGCCGATAAATACAGTATGTCATATGTGATATGCTGAGTTTCAAGAATCTGTCTGAGCCTGATTTTTTTATGGAATAAAATAGAGGAGTTTGGGATTTTATTACACTTTTGGAAGCATTTTTTTCCTTACGTGTTATGAGCCTATTGCACTGAAAGCAGAGTTCTGACGGAGGGGTGTTTGTTAAGGAGACGCGAAACTAGTCTGGATGCTGTTCTAAAGCGCTTTTGCCTACCTGAAATATGAGAGGCAATAGGATCTGGTGAGTTACACTGGATTGGGGTGATTGGTGGTATTCACTGAAGGCACCATTAGTGGTATATGTTTATGGTGGAAAAAAGACACAGGAGTGACCTTTGTGTATATAAAATTACTTCAACATTTCTTGGGACTTTATGCACAGACTCTTGGGCTTGTTTCATACTGCTCTGACTTGGAATCCGATTTGTGAGACCCCAAGTCACGTGACATGTGAAATCCTATGTTAGTCAATGAGAGCTGTCTTGGCACTACTGGAGTCACTCTGACTTTAGAAAAGGTTCCTGAACTACTTCAAAGCAACTTCTATCAGACTTGTACCCATAGACTTTAATGGAAGTCGCCTTCAAGTCGCATCCTCATCTATATTGATGTGATTTGAATCTGACATTACAGGAAGTTTACCCAGGCACTCCCTGAAATTTGCTTCAAAGTTACTTCTAAGTTGCTTCAAAGTCGCATCAAGTAGTACTCAAATCGCCAGAAAGTTGCCTGGCAAAGTCGCACCGTAAGTTGCACAACTTTGAGGCCGCGGCAGTGTGAACCAGCTTTAGTACAGTGGACGTTTTTATATTATATTATATTTTTTTTTTTTTCCGTTTTATTTGTTTATAGTTTTTTCACAGCGCTACTAGTGATTTTAGCACTATATTGTTTGCTTACTTTATGAAATCTATAGAGATATTTCAAGTTATTCTTCTTTCAGATCTATAAAGGAAGCAGAATTCCTTGATGGGAATAACCATTGCCTTTTTAAAATGAGAGATAGGCAGATCCACCAAGGGTAGCCTGGGATCGATTTCCCAGGAAAATGATATGGGGTGGAGCACTACCTGGAAACAGAAAGGAGCTGATCAGGCTATCTCTGTTCTCTGGGCAGCAGGTCACCAAACTGATGATGATCAGGGGAGACTTTAGAAGAGCGTTTCAGTCTGCAGTACAATACAATACAATAGATGCTAAGCCCTTACAAATACCAGTGGGATTTTCAGCCTTATGCCCCGTACACACGGTCGGACATTGATCAGACATTCCGACAACAAAATCCATGGATTTTTTCAGACGGATGTTGGCTAAAACTTGTCTTGCATACACACGGTCACACAAAGTTGTCGGAAAATCCGATCGTTCTGAACGCGGTGACGTAAAACACGTACGTCGGGACTATAAATGGGGCAGTAGCCAATAGCTTTCGTCTTTTAAATTATTCTGAGCATGCGTGGCACTTTGTGCGTCAGATTTGTGGACACACGATCGGAATTTCCGACAACGGATTTTGTTGTCGGAAAATTTTTTAGCCTGCTCTCAAACTTTGTGTGTCGGAAATTCCTATGGAAAATGTGTGATGGAGCAAGGTCCTATCACACAAGGTCCTATCACACATTTTACATTGGAAAATCTTATCATATGTACAGGGCATTAGGCCCCTTTCACATGGACGTCATGCATTCAGTCATGTTTTTTCAAAGAAGAAACGTATTCAGTTTACATCAGTTTGCACATCTGTGTTCAGTACAGTCTACATCCGTTTTTGCATCCATTGTTTCTTAGTTGTTGCCGAGACCAATCAGAGGTGACAAAAGTATTAAACAGAAAACAGACATAAACAGAACAGATGACATCCATTTACATCTGTTCTGTTTCAACAGATCTGGACGTTGGTTGCTCCTTTTAAAAAAAAAAAACAGACCTGAATGGACATGGATGTAGTCGAATGAACAGATGATCATCCATTGACATACATTGTGGTAAAGTCTGTATTCTTCTGAAAAATTAACATGTGGATCTAGACTGAAAGCCCCTCAATAAGGCTGCCAATGGCTTCTTTCTGTCTAGAGAAAGAATAGTCAAACAGCTCCCCTTAATTCAGAGTGAAAAAAGAATCAACCTCAGTTGCACCTTTAACTGAACCTGCATAGTCTGAAAACGTCAGATGGTGAAATGGAGTAAAAAGTTAGGGGTTTCTTGTAATCCCTATGACTCTGGACAGCTGAAACTTCCTTAAAGTATGAGCTATATCCACATGTTAAGGAATAGACTTCTATGCTGTCCTCCAGTGAACACAGGGAGAAAATGTAAAGTCACTTTACATTCCTTTTAAATAGAGATCTATCATGTATTTAATTTTTAAAATAACAGAACATTAATACCTAATATGTTTTTTTCAGCTTTAATATCACAAGATTGGACCTACCCCCTGGTCATTCAGAGCATGTTTTCCTGAATCATGAAGGTGTTATAAGTGGAAGTGGAGAAGATCAAAACAAGTGGATTTGTTACAAGAAGCTGGATCTGCTGGAATGATTTGTGTACCTTTGAACACTGCTTGATGGAACTTCAAGGGGTTGTAAACGTAAACGTTTTTTCACCTTAATGCATAGGCGTGCGCACAGGGTGTGCCAGGTGTGCCTGGGCACACCCTAACCACCCCATGTGGGTTGCAGATTGCCCCTGATTAGACCTCTGATATTTCACCAAAGCTCCCTAACAGGGCTCCTATAAAAAAAAAAAAAAAAAAAAATGTAAAGAAAAAAAAATAGAAAAATGTAAAGGAAAAAAAAAATTGTAAAGAAAAAAAAAATAAACATAAAGAAAAAAAAATTGTAAGGGAAAAAAAATTGTAAAGAAAAAAAAAATGAAAAATTGTAAAGGGAAAAAAAAATAATTGTAAAGAAAAAAAAATTGTAAGGGAAAAAAAAAATTGTAAAGAAAAAAAAATTGTAAAGAAAAAAAAATGTAAAGAAAAAAAAATTGAAAAATTGTAAAGGAAAAAAAATAATTGTAAAGAAAAAAAAATTGTAAGTGGAAAAGAAAAAAAAAATGTAAAGGAAAAAAAGAAAAAAAATTGTAAAGAAAAAAAAAATTGTAAAGAAAAAAAAAATTGTAAAGGAAAAAAAAAATTGTAAAGAATAAAAATATATAAAAACTGACATCGTCCATTGCTCTACTGACACCGTCCCATATATTTACACGTACATATATTTATGTATGCACACGCATGTGTGTTTGAGCTTTCGGGGTGCACACACTGATGCAATAGGCTGCACACACATTTGCCTTAAAAAACATCCGACAATGCAGCCCCCCCGTTTTACTTACCTGACCCCTCGAAAGTCCCGCACTTGCCCCCCGACATCCTCTTCGCCGCTCAGCCTGGCTGTTGATTGGCTAGAGTGGATGGATTGAAAGCAGCGCAGCCACTGGCTCGCGCTGCTGTCAATCACATCCAATGACGTGGAGTGCCGAGGGGCGGGGCCGAGTGATACAGTGAGCGGCTATGGCCGCTGGCTGTATCTTGGGATACAAAAACATATTTGGGGGCACACCCTAAAATGCGTTTAGATTCAAGATGGTGCTGCTATAAGACCAACAAACAGTACAAAACATATTAGGCCTCATGCACACTGGACGTTTTTGGACATTTTTACAGCAGCTGTTTTTGGCTGTAGACGTTTTTTTCTACATTCATTAAACTCTCCATCATGTGTGTCCATGCACACATAGGGGGTCATTTACTAAGATGAATGCACTGCACTGGTTCAGACCTTATTTGGTGCGCTGGATAAATCCTTTAATTGAGCGTGTGAACCGGCACACACACAGCAGTACCTACACGCGATAATGTTTCCAGCGCAATGCCATCGCGCTGGTTCTCGGCGAGGTACATCTAGCGCTCGCTGCAATAGGAAAAACACATCTTCTTATTAAAGCAGCGTGAGAAAAACCGGCATGGGTTCCCCCTCTGGGTGCATACCAGGCCCTTTGGTCTGGTATGGATTTTAAGGGGAACCTCCCACACCGAAAAAATGGCATGGGGGTCCCCCCCAAAATCCATACCAGACCCTTATCCAAGCACGCAGCCCAGCCGGTCGGGAAAGGGGGTGGGGACGAGCGAGCGCCCCCCCCTCCTGAACCATACCAGGCCACATGCCCTCAACATGGTGGATGGGTGCTTTGGGGAAGGGGGGCGCCCTGTGGCCCCCCCCATACCAAAGCACCTTGTCCCCATGTTGATGAGGACAAGGGCCTCTTCCTGACAACCTTGGCCGTTGGTTATCGGGGTCTGCGGGTGGGGGGCTTATCAGAATCCGGGAGCCCCCTTTAATAAGGGGCCCCCCAGATCCCGGCCCCCACCCTATGTGAATGAGTATGGGGTACATGGTACCCCTACCCATTCACCTAGGGAAAAAAAGTGTCAATAAAAAAACACACTAGACAGGTTTTGAAAGTACTTTATTAGGCAGCTCCGGGGGGTCTTCTTCCAACTTCAGGGGTCTCTTCCGCGCTCTCCGCCCTCTTCTCCGCATCTTCTCCCGGTGTCTGGCCTCTTCTCCCGGTATCCGGTTCTTCTCCTGCTCCCTGGCCTCTTCTCCAGGCCTCTGGTTCTTCTGCCAGGCTCCTCCGCTATCTTCTGCTCTTTTGCTAGCGGTGGCCCGGTCTTCACTTATATAACAGAACCGTGCTTCAGAGGGCCCCACCCTCTGTTATTTAAGAAGTGTCAGAAGACGAGAAGCGTCACACAGTGGGAGCCTCCCATCATGGATGCGGAGCGGCCCAAGAACGAAGCGGGGAAGAAGACGCCGCGGAGGAAGATGCCGGACGAGAACACCGAAGCAAGAAGCTGAGGATCAGAGGAAGAAGCAGAAGAATAAGAAGATGGAGGAAGAAACCGAAGGATGAAGGAAGGAAGAAGGAAGAAGACCCGAAGAAGATGGAAAGAAGAAGCATTTAAATAAAGGAATTGTCAAAAACTGTCTCTTGTCATTTTTAACATTTTTGACACTTTTTTTGTGAAATGGTAGGGGTTCTTTTGTACCCCCTTACCATTTCACATGGGGGGCCGGGATCTGGGGGTCCCCTTGTTAAAGGGGGCTTCCATATTCCGATAAGCCCCCCGCCCGCAGACCCCCACAACCACCGGGCAAGGGTTGTGGGGATGAGGCACTTGTCCTCATCAACATGGGGACAAGGTGCTTTGGGGGGACCCCAAAGCACCCCCCCAATGTTGAGGGCATGTGGCCTGGTACGGTTCAGGAGGGGGGGCGCTCTCTCGTCCCACCTCTTTTCTTGCGGCCTGCCAGGTTGCGTGCTCAGATAAGGGTCTGGTATGGATTTTTAGGGGGACCCCACGCCATTTTTTTTTTTAAATTTTGGCGCGAGGTTCCCCTTAAAATCCATACCAGACCTGATGGGCCTGGTATGGATTTTGAGGGGCACCCCCACGCCATTTTTTTTTTTTTTTTTGGCGTGGGGTTCTCCTTAATATCCATACCAGACCTGAAGGGCCTGGTATTGAATTTTGGGGGAACACCACACTTTTTTTTTTCTTAATTTTGGATTTTTTTCTTAATGCTGTTTTTATCAATGAACTTTTATGTGTATTGCCGGACCGACATTTCATTATAGCCGTGAAGGGAACAAGCGTTAAAAAAAAAAAAAAAGTTTAGAGGTGCGCCCGTTCAACCTATGCAAATGCATTTACGTTGCTTTACATTTACTAAGATTTGGCCGGCTCAGTGAACCAAAGCATTTGAACAAGCGCAAATGCCATTTGAGCATGCATGGTGCATAAATTGACCTCCCGCAGTTCTAAATGTATTAGCCGTTTTGGGCAGTAACGTTTTTGAGCAGTAAAAAAATCCCAACACTAGTGGGTTCTGAGAGACGCTTTTCAGCTGTAAAAATGCTCTAATGCTGATAAACGCTCAAAAACGTCGCTCACCAGCGTTTAACGTTTTTGATCCATTGGAAAAAAATATTTTTTTTTTTTCAAAAAAAAAAAAAAAAAACCGATAAAAAACGTTAACGCGGAAAAACGCTAAAAAATGCCAATAAACGCTAAAAAACGCTATTGCAAAAACGTTGAAAAAAGTTGAAAAACACACTGCAAAGCTACTGACGTTTTTATACTGTTATTTTAACGTCCAGTGTGCATGAGGCCTTAGGCTCCATGCACACTGGAGCTCAAAAAAGCTTTTTCTTGTCGCCAGATTGCTGGCAGGAAAAATGCTGGTTGAAAAAACTAGCTTTTAACAGCGTTTTGTACTAGTGTTAATGAGCGTTTATGAGCGTTTTTTAGCGTTAGCGTTAATGCGTTTTTAGTAAAAATACACAGAGGACACTCCAAAAATCCCACAATGCGCTCCAAACTCCCACAATGCATTTAAAAAATAGAACGCTGAACGCTAATTAACGCGTGTTTGTGAGCGTTTATGTTAAAAACACCTGAACATTAGTTAAAAACACCTGAACATATTCAAAAAAATAATGTTCAGATGTTTTTAACTAACCTTGCAGGAAATGTCATTCTTGAATGTGTGCGCTGTAATATGTTTTGTACTGTTTGTAGGTCTTATAGCAGCACCATCTTGAATCTAAACGCATTTTAGGGTGTGCCCCCAATATGTTTTTGTATATTGTAATAGACCCTGAATAGGGATGAGCTCCGTGTTCGAGTCGAACGCATGTTGGTCGAGTGGATGACCAAGCCGTCCTCATCCTCCTCATCCTCTCTCACCCAGGCTCAGGGTACTTTGTCTTGCAAAGCAGCTGCCAATGCGGCCTCTTCCCTCGGCTTAGTGGCATCAGTCACTCCTTCCCTAGCCCCACCATGTCCTCCTGAGGAGTCCCCCGAACTGTTTGACCACAGTGTTGGGTACATGCTCCAGGTGGATGCCCAGCGTTTTGAAGGCTCCGATGATGGTACTCAACTAGAGGAAGGCAGTAACGTGAGCCCAGACAGAGGGGGTGCCCAAGAAGGACAGCAATCTGGCAGTCATGTTCCCCCAGCTGCAGCATACTGCCAGCTTTGCTCCAGTGATGAGGAGGGAAGGGATGATGAGGTCACTGACTCGGCGTGGGTGCCTGATAGGAGAGAGGAGGAGGAGGAGGAGGAGGAGGTGGCACATCACCAACGAGGCAGGATGCCCTCCAGGGGTCAGCTTAAGGGCAGCACATTGACTGCATCACACCGCAGAGCTCCGCATGTGCAAGGCGCTCTGTTATTCCAAAAGTTCTTTGGTGTGGGCCTTTTTTGAGACGAGTGCATCAGATCCCACCGCTGCTATTTGCAACATATGTCTCTAGCGTATCTTGCATGGCCAAAACATCTCCCGCTTGGGCACCACATGCTTGACCAGACATATGTTGACCTGCCATGCAGTTCGTTGGCAAGCATACCTAAAAGACCCACACCAAAGAACAAAGAGGACCTCTCCTTGCTCCTCATCAGCTGGGATCTCCAACCCTACTATACCTTCAGTCCTCTCTGAGACCTGCACTGAGAGGAATGAAGGTGTAGAATTAGGTGTGTAACAGCCAAGTACTTGCGGGCAATCTGCTATCGGTACACCGACGTCAGATTGTACCAGGAAAATTTCCCTGCCCCAGCTGCTGCACCGCAGAAAGAAGTTCGATCCCAGCCATCCACATGTCCAGCGGTTAAATGCTAGCTTGGCAAAATTGCTAGCACTTTGCGGAATGTGCTTTTCCTCAGTGGCAGGTACCCAAACACCATTTTTTCTCACGGAAGGCGATTCCGGCTCTCTACCGGCATGTGGAAGGCAATGTCTTGGCCTCGCTGGACAGGGTGGTCAGCGGTAAGGTGCATATTACCGCTGACTCATGGTCCAGCAGGCATGGACAGGGACATTTCCTAAGTTTCACGGCGCATTGGCTGACTGCTGGAAGCTGGGAAGGATGCAGGACAAGGTGCAGTAGTGTTGGAGGTTGTTCCACCACCACGCCTCCAAAATGCTACTACTGGTGGATAGAGGTCAAGGGGGATTATAGTGGTGCCAACAAATACAGGTAAGTAAGAGTAGTAAAATATACAAAATACTTTATTTAAATATGTTTTTTTTTCTTTTTCTCCCCCCCTCCTCCCATTTCCTAGTTCCTCCCCCCTTCTTTGTTTACCTTCTCCTCCTCTCCCTTACCTCTTTCTCTCCCTGTTCTTCCATTCGTCTCTTTTCCCTTTCTCTCCCTTCTTTTCTCCATCTCTGGGACTTTCTATTCATTTTTTCCTTTTTCCTATGCCATGGATCTTGATTTTGGTCTCTCAAATCACGGTTTTACCCTTTCATGCAACTATCCATTTATTTTAACCATAACGATTTCATATTGCCTGTGTAACTTATAACAATTTATACAATATAATTAATTTGTTTCATCAATAATCTTCATGTATTACTTATTGCATTTCTCTCTGTCACCTTTAAAATTGTTTATTTTTGTTTAGTTCACTTATGGATGCGTGACGTGGTTACTCGCGGTGTGACGCACCTGGGACCTGCCCCCCATTCTCTCTAGGTGTTAGGTTTGGTTGGGGGGCATCTTGTGCCCAGTTGCGCCCCACCGCCCCTTTCTCCTCGATCTGGGATTTCCCCTGTTGTCCCTGTGCTGTATCCCTCGCCCCCCCTCGGATGCCTGGCGGGACTTGGATCTCCTTTCTTGGTCCTTATGCTCGCGCTGCTGTTCGCTGTATGGACACCCAAGGGCAGCACTTTATCCAGTGCTTGCCCACCCCCTGTTCCCGTTCCTGCAGTCTTTTCCATCTCGTACCCGCCCTCACCACCAGGTGCTTTGGTTCGGAATCGCTGCCTTTCGGCTATTGCTGACAGACAGCGTATTCCCTGAACCCTTCTGAGCCTCACTGACATCACCTCACGTGACCCGGGATACCTCCCGTACTGCACCATGGACCTTGTAGGCTCCATGGCTGCCATTGCGGGCGCATGCGTGGGAGCCTTTTTTGTCCGCTCATCTGATCATCCACGCCGATCAGGTGTGGGGGGCATATATAAGCCAGCCCGTCCACATACCTACTGCTGGACATGAGGGGCACCTGCTACTATTGCGGACTATACACTCGGTATGTTTACTTACCTTCTGCTCTTCTGTGAATTTCGTCATGATAGGTTATCATGTCCACCTTTGACCCTATATAATTTGGTTACAAACAGGCTCTGAAAACTACTGCTGCTGTGTGTCATTACTCTCTCCATCTCCAGTGATTTATATATCCCCAAGAGAGTGTCTGTTGGTTTTCCTGGGCCTTTTTGTCCCCTTTCTTTAAATCACTCAGGTAAGAGTATGTTTCTCACCCTTGGTCATGTACATCGTACTCCCCTTTTTCTCATCGACCCTGATTTGTTTGGGTTGATCTCTTCCGTGCTTTTTTCTTTTCTCCCCTCCATAGTTACATACACTCTAACGATGAACACTTGATCGCCTTTTTAACAAAATCCTCTTCACACTCTCCAGGCGCCCCCTTTTGGTCATATTGATTTTATCTCATAAATTGTAAGTTGTTGAGGCTTTGTTAGCCCTACCCTCTCTGTTTGGGATAATGTCTATCCTACTTTGGTGAATTAACCATTGTTTTAATATTTTCTGACTTCTGATTGCTAGGTCTTTGTCTACCCCTTACAGCCATAGATGCGGTACAGTTTCTGTGACCCTGAATTGGGGCGTCCTCCCCTGCTTTGGTACCTCTTGGTGGCTGGGAGGTATGTACTTGGACTGCCGGGTTTATCTTCCCACTCGGGGGGTATTACCATGTCACACATTCATTATTCATTATTTCTCATTATTCACATTTTCTTATTGTTATCCTGTGTATATTTTGTATTATGTCTCTCATTGGTCTTTATTTGTCTTTACTTAGAAATTCTCAATTTTGGCACAGGCTCATATCATTTCCCTGAGGAAGCCAATGTCTTGGCGAAACATGTAGGAATTGATTACCTGTATCACTGGCCGCTAACACCAGGCCTATTCGGTCTTACCGTTTACATCATCCATTTGTGTACTGCATTACTTTTAACTCTGTAGACCTGTATATCCCTTGTTTGTGTGATCTATTAACATATTTTAATAAAGTATTTTGTATATTTTACTACTCTTACTTATGTGTATTTGTTGGCACCACTATAATCCCCCTTGACCTCTATCTACCGAATTTTATATTTGGGATGAGGTGCCGTGTCCCCTGAGGTTTCTCCAGCCATACCCCATTTTCCTGCTACTACTGGTGATTCTGACACACCTCTCTCCTCCACCCCCTCCTCTTCTTCTTCCTCCATGGCCTCTTCCTGTGCTTTGTCCTCAGAACCAGTAGTGCTCCGTAGGCGTTCAAGGGGCTATGCAAGTACGCAGGCAAAAAGATGCCATGCGGTGCTTGAGCTGGTGTGCTTGGGGGACAGGAGCCACACTGGGGCAGAGATTCTGTCAGCTCTGCAGGGGCAGGTTCAGAGGTGGTTGACACCACGCCAACTTAAGGCAGGAATGGTGGTTTGCGACAATGGCACCAACCTCCTCTCTGCCCTCCGACAGAGACAAATGACCCATGTGCCCTGTTTGGCTCACGTCCTTAACTTGGTGGTGCAGCGGTTCTTGGGCAGGTACCGGGCTTACAGGATGTCCTGAGGCAGGCCAGAAAAGTCTGTGTGCATTTCCGCCGGTCATATAATGCCAGTGCTCAGCTGGCGGACCTCCAAAAGGAGTTTAACCTGCCCAAGAACCGCCTAATCTGTGACATGCCCACCAGGTGGAACTCAACGTTGGCCACGCTGCAGTGGCTGCACACGCAGCAGAGGGCCATCAATGAGTACCTGTGCGACTATGGCACCAGGACAGGGTCAGGAGAGCTTGTTTTTCCCACACCAGTGGGCCATGATCAGGGATGCATGCACTGTCCTGTCACCATTTGAGGAGGCCACGAGGATGGTGAGAAGTGACAGTGCATGCATCAGTGACACTGTCCCCCTTGTCCACCTGTTGGAGCACACGCTGTGTGCAATAATGGACAGGGCACTTCCTTACCTCTCAAGGCCCCCTTTATCCAGACAGTGTTCCTGCGTGCCCGCCGATCACACAGGAAGAGGACAAGGAGGAGGATTGTGTCAGCATGGAGGTGGAGCCTGGCACTCAGCATCAGCAGCAGTCTTTAAGGGATCATTTACAGTCCCAAGAAACCCATGGACTTGTATGCAGCTGGGAGGAGGTGGCTGCGGATCATGTCGTCCTTAGTGACCCAGAGGACTCCGGACCGAATGCCTCAGCAAACCTACCCTGCATGGCTTTTGATCCTGCAAAGCCTGCGGAAGGATCCTCGTATTCGTGGTATCAGGGAGAGGAATCGTTACTGGCTGACAACCCTCCTTGATCCACGTTGCGGACCTTATCTTGCCATCGTAGTGGGAGCAGAGGATGAAACATCTTCAGGAGGCCTTGCAGAAAGGTCTGTGCAACGCGTTCCCAGAGACTGGGAGGTTACAAACGTGTTGCTGAGGCTTCGGTCAGTCAAAGAAGGAGCGGTGGAGAAGGTGGCCTTCTGACCGATGCGTTCAGACAATTTTTTAGTCCGCAGCACCAAGGTATGATCGGTTCCAGCAACCATCGCCAGCGTCTGTTTTACATGGTGCAGGAAAACCTAGGGGCAAGATCTGACTTGGACACCTTTCCCACCAAAAATCCTCTGGGTTACTGGGTCTTTAGGATGGATCACTGGCCAGAGCTTGCACAGTATGCAATTGAGCTACTGGCCTGTCCTGCATCCAGCGTTCTTTCGGAACTCACATTCAGTGCTGCTGGAAGCTTTGTAACCGATCACAGGGTGCTCCCGTCCACCGACTCGGTCGATCGACTGACCTTCATAAAAATGAATCAGTCTTGGATCACCACCAGCTACCAAGCACCTGATGCTGATGTAACCAAATATTTTTTTTTTAAATGTCAGATTCCTTCAAGACTCCATACGCTGATGCTGAGTGACTATCCTGTTATGTTGAGTGACTATCCTCTTCCTCCTCAATGATCATGCTGATAGCTTATAAGAATATTTTTGGTTCTGGGCCCCGCAACCAGTGGCTAAGGCCCAATTTTTCTGGCCCTGTTTAACAGGGGCGTGTAATTGCAATTTTTGATGCAATACTTTGCAGCAGGGCTCATTCCTGTGGTCCAACTAGAGTATCTGTGAGGGGTTGCAGTGTTGTGGTACCAGTGCCTAAGGCCCAATTTTTCTGCCCCTGTTCAACAGGGACATGTAATTACAATTCTTGATTTAATATTTCACAGCAGGGCCCGTTTCTGCGCCCACCAAGAGTAACTGTGAGGACTTGGGCACCTGCACCACCAACACCACCAAAGGCCCAATTTTTCTGACCCTGTTCAACAGGGGCATGTAATTACAATTCTTGATCTAATATTTCACAGCAGGGCCCTGTGAGGGCTTACAGTGTTGTGGCAAAACCAACACCTAAGGCCCCAATTTCTGCAGAGTATATAGGGCAGGCCCCTACTTTCAAACATCCAACTTACAAACGACGCCTACTTGCAAACGAAAGGAGATAACAGGAAGTGAGATGAAATCTACCCCTAGGAAGGGAAATTCTCTCCTGTAAGAGTTAATATGGGAAAAACGTTTCTCCTTTCCACTGATGATTTATCACCAATCCTTGTTTCACTAAAAACCCCAAATTTTCAAAAAACCTTTGTCTTTGGGACAAAAAGTGAGGTGAAATCTTCTGAAGAAGAGCACAGACAGCAAAACAAATGTCACAGGGGTGATAACCCTTCCCTATGTTTTCCAAAAAGCTTAAAAATAGATTTTTTTGGCTGGAGCTAAACACTTTAAAAATGTAACAGTTCAAAATTACAAACAGATTCTACTTAACAACAAACCTACAGTCCCTGTCTTGTTTTCACCGCCTGTATACTGCTGTTCAGAGTATATAGGGCCTGGGGGCCCCACGCCTTTCCTTATTTTAATTTGGGTGCGGGGTTCCCCTTAATATCCATACAAGACCCAAGGGGCCTGGTAATGGACTGGGGGGGGGAGGGGGACCCATGCCGTTTGTCTCACTGATTTTCATCCATATTACCAGGACCCGACATTACATTAAAGCCGTAAGCAGTTTTAAATGACTGTTATTCCTTTAAAAATGTCATTTTGTGCAGGGACTGTTCTAAACACGGGAAACACGCGTCACTTTACAGGCATACTATAGACACCCCCCAGGTACGATATTTAAAGGAATATTTCACTTTTTTTTTTCACTTTAAGCATCATTAAAATCCCTGCTCCCGAAAAAATGGCCGTTTTTAAAACTTTTTTTTGCTTTGATATATGTCCCCTGGGGAAGGACCTGGGTCCCCAAACAATACCATGCAAATTAGCCTTTAAAATTAGCACTTTTGATTTTGAACGTTCGAGTCCCATAGGCTTCAATGGGGTTCTAATGTTCATGCGAAGTTTCGGTCCGTTCGCAAGTTCTGGTGGGAACCGAACCGGGGGGTGTTCAACTCATCCCTAACCCTGTCCAGGTTTTTTGGGCTGGAGCACCCCTCCCCCTCTTCATTACCTCTTATTTAGTGGCCATCAGTGCATAGGAGGAATTCCCTTCAGATCTCCCACATAGAGGAGTTTAGCTCCCATGGTTGAGACACAGGATCTTCCATTCTATTACTAGGGTAGGACCCACTAATTCAGGCTACTTTGTCGCAGTAAGTGGGCTTAGCACTATATAACCATATAGTGTGACCAAACCCCCGTATTTTTTTTAATATGTTCAGGTGTTTTTAACTAGCCTTGCAGGAAATGTCATTCTTGAAAGTGTGTGCTGTAATATGTTTTGGGCTGTATCACGGGAGCGCGCCTGCAAGCACTCAACACCATGCGAGGGAGCTCGCATGAAGGTGTTAAGTCCTTGAGGGGGGGAGCCGAGACAGCCGCCGAGGGACCCCAGAAGACTAGGTTCGGGCCACTCTGTGCAAAACGAGCTGCACAGTGGAGGTAAGTATAACATGTTTGTTATTTAAAAAAAAAAAATATATATATATATATCTTTAGTGATCCTTTCACTTGATGGTGAGAACCAACATCCCATGCTGATGAAGCCAGAAGGTAGCACTAACCCCCGAAGGAGCTGCAGAAATAAATTGGGTTGTTGCCGTCACCCCTTACCTGTAGTTTCACCACATCAGGAACTTAGAGTCTATATTGGACCTTGCTCTCACCAAGATATGCACCAGTCACTTAGTTCTTTTTCCAATGCTTTATTACAAGACAACTTGAAAGAAGTAGCAGTAAAGAGGTTGAAGGGGAGTTGCAGGAGAGTTCAAATACCTTTTGCAGATCACTAAGGAATTTAAAATCCTGAAGACAAACACACATTCCAAACACAACTTCCGTTTAAGGATCTTTGCCCACCCTGATAGGTCTCTCTCACTGACCTAGCAGCCGGAATGGAGCACGGATGAAAAGTCTCTGCCACAGACTTGAGAAGAACAAAATGGTTGTACGATCCTCTGCCACAGGACGTAGTATTAGATGAACAATCCTCTGCCACAGGATTTAATATTAGATGAACAGCAACACAGTACCAGAACCTTTAAGCCATCTGGCAGTACTGTAAGGGTAGGTTAGAGATAGGTGCATCCTCCAAGTAAGTCACCAGGCCCTTCTGAGAGACCAGCCTTCATCCTGGCTCTCTCCAGCAAGGGTCCTCCCCTGGATCTCCTCAGCTTGGCTCGACTTCTCAGCAGGCAAGACCGCCTAAGGACCACCTCTGCGGTAGTAGACCCCAGACAGGCTTCTGGGCCTACTTGCACAGCTGCAGTGATGCAGCCCTCCATCCCGGAGGGCCACGAGGTAAGACTGATCCCTAGCACATGACATCTGTCCCATAAATACTCCCCCCCTGAATGCACAGCAGCAAGAACCTCCCACTGGGCTGTTTCTGAAAGAAGAATATTCATTAAAGTTTCACTAAGTTGTTATTCGCACACTGTCCCATGGTACCAGTGACACCTTCTGGCAACAGTGGGAACTGCACAACCAAGTCAATTCCAGAACAGATCCAGTAAACTATAGTCATTCAATCTGAGCTAAATAGAGCTCAGCCAAAAACTAAATTTACTTGCGAGCGCCTGGTCAAAAGGAGCAGGGTGCTACATATATATATATATATATATATATATATATATATATATATATATATATATATATATATATATATATATATATATATATACACATATGTACAAACATTTGAAAATGTATAAAAATATTTTATAAAACTTATCAATGTTAAAAAAATAATATAAAACACTTTATTTTTAACTTATTAAAACATTTAATTGTTTACACTAGTGGTTGAGGGGCAGTAAAACTCTGTGGTTCAATCACATTCTTTTACCACCCCTCAACCGCTACCACCTTTGAGCCGTTGAGGCAGCGGCTGGGCATGTTCACATGCCACAGCTGTAACTATACACCTTTTTTACTTTCAGCAGTTGTAGCACCCACTGACTGTGACCCATTCAAGTGAATGACGGAACTCTGCAAGTGCTCCGCAACCGTGGGCAGTGTGGAGGCGATACAAGAGGTTAAAGCAGGTGGTGGAGGCGATACAACGTCTTCTCACCACCTCTAAAATGCTCTATGAAGAGTGATCTGTTTTGCAGGTCGCTCTTCAGAAATCAAAGCATTTGTGAATGTGCCCCTACATATGCCACAGGGTCCATAGTGCCCCCCTCACATCTGAGTCCTCCTTTACTTCAGAGTCCACAGCATTGCCCCTTACACCAGAGTCAATAGTATTACATCTTATATCACAGCTCCCCCCTTAAATCAGAGTTCCCAAAGAGCCTCCCTTACACCAGAATCCCCAGAGTTCCCATTTAAAACAGTGTGCCAGGCAATAAGTATTTCTAGAAGGGGGTCGGGTCAGCCATAGTAACCCCCTAACAGCACAGAGTATTTTACGTTATATAACCAGACCCCTTCCCCAATATCTGTAAGCATTGCCCTCCCCTCCATGAGACTACAAATTACAGCATAGCAGACTGGACTCCTATTTTAGCTGCTCCCCGGTGTACCACACACAGTGTGACTGAGAATGATTGCACTAAACCCCCCTCTCTCCCTGCCTGCTGCAGTGCAGCGCACACACACACTGCTAGAGTCTGTGCCCCCAACTCCCCCACTACCACTGAGATCTCCTGAGTCCCAAGTCCCGATGCATCCTCCTCACCTCAGGTTGTTGCTTTGTCGGCACTGCAGGGCGGAAGCTGGGAGGTGGGGCACTAGGAGGCGGAGCATGGAGGAAAAAGTTATCTCCTCTGCCTGGGATGGTCCTGGCAACCAATACTTCTCTTGGATAAAGGGCAAAGGGCAGTGGTGGGCTGCAGAAGCCCCTCAGTGGCAGCGGGCAGGACTTGGTTAATCCAGCCCCAATGCTACGGTTCGGTTCGCTTTAGAACATTCAAACGGACCGAAAGTTCGCGCAAATTTTCGAACCCCGTTAAAGCGGAGCTCCACCCGATTTTATCACAATAGCTCAAGAGGATTTGCTCAATGTCCTAATGTAAAAACGGAACATTTTTTTTTTCACTGTACCTTGGTTTTGCAGATCATTTGGTGTATTTCCTGGATGTGGAGTTTGCGGATATGGGCGGGGATACACCCTTCCTTCCTAACACCCTTCCCTCCTAACTTTCCTCTCACCCTCCCTCACTCTCACCCTCACCCTTTCCTCCCACCCTTCCTACCCTCCCTTACTCCCCCATACCTCATTTTTAATATCCCACCAAAACCTTCCTCCATACTACTAGCCCCGCCTGCACGTCGCTATCAAAAATATCTCTCTCTCCCTCTTTCTCTCTCTCTCTCTCTTCTCTCTCTTCACTCTCTCTTCTCTCTCCCTCTCTCCGCTCTCGCTCTCCTCTCTCTCTCTTCTCTCTCTCCCTCTCCCTCTCTTCTCTCTCTCTCTTCTCTCTCTCTCTTCTCTCTCTTCCCTCTCTCTCTCTCTTCTCTCTCCCGTTCTCTCTCTCTCTCTCTCCCGTTCTCTCTCTCCCGCTCTCTCTCTCTCTCTCTCTCTCTCTCTCTCTCTCTCTCTCTCCCGTTCTCTCTCTCTCTCTCTCTCTGTTAATGACAATGGGTTTTGATTTTTTTTAAAAACCCTGAAAATAACAATTCTTTGTAAAGATGTATATGTTTTGAATTGTATTATATTGTATATTGTAATGCGTCAGCTTTATAAAAGACTCATGCAGAGAGGAACGTAAGAGATTTCAGACATCCATCATGGACCTACTACTCCACGGTGACTCTTATAAAATCTCGGATATATACAAACCTTTCCTGATAAAGACCACTCCCTCACTTGCTTCCTCATCGGTAGCAAACTGGGGAAAGGACTTTCCTGACTCAGAAAAGGTTCTTCAAGGGTACAAGAAAACCCTTCAGCTGACCCCCAATGAGGTATGGAGAGAAACTCAATTAAAGATTATGCACCGTGCCTACATACCCTTCCTCTCGGACAAGACTGTCCAAGGTGCAGCCAATTGCCCCATGTGCTGCCTACCAAAACCATCTCTTTCCCACCGTTTCTGGACATGCCCCTCCATCTCCGCCTTCTGGAACCAAGTCATCTCCTACATCTTCGAAATAACACGGCTAAAACTACCTAAAGATCCCCTACTCCTCATCTTCGGATACTGGGATGACCAACTGCTCCCGTGGTCCCCAACCACCCACCCTACATATAAGGACTGGGCCTTGATCAGTCTCTTACTAGCCAGAAGACTAATTCTACAACACTGGACCTCCTCTCTTTGCCCACAGATCTCACAACTTAAAAGGGAGCTTCTAACCTTGCTTCACAGAGACAAGCTCAACACCGACTTCAAAAAAGAACTCTCCAACACACGTTTCTACTCAAGATGGTGGGCCTTCATGCAATCAACTCTGTCCCAAAAGGAACTACAGAACTTCAAAAATACTTAATTCGCTTACTATGAAACTCCCATCACCACTCTTGAGGAGGAAGACACTCCCGTTTTTTCCTGTAACTCTCTCGCTACTTAATACTTCAACCGAATGGTGTATGCTCACACTCCCCCCCCCCCCCATTCTACCCACCTCCCCCCTCTTTGTTTTTGATACCAGTAGCTCCCTAAGGACCCACCCTGTTGATCCATCCAGTTATATCGTCATAGTATGTCTAAAAGTCCCACCATATATCCCACCCTGGTTATTGTGGTTCTTCACCCATATATAAAAGTGCATATACCAACCATTGTGATACCTTGTATTGCACTTTTCTTTCAATAAAATCTATTGAAAAAAAAAAAAAAAGTAGTTGGGCCAGATGTCGCCATTTTGGATGTGGAGCTTGTTTTTCCTGGGTGCTGAGCCAATATTCTTCCATATTTCCCAGAAAGAATTTTCCTGAAGTGCCTATTCCAGCTGTTGCAGGTTTTTGGAGATGAAGTTTTGCTTTTTCTTTTTAAGGGTTTGTTTGTATTTTTTCTGTAGGGTGCCATGGGCTATCCTTAGGTCAGTGTTGTCAGGGTCTCTGTGTTTGTTACTGGAGACTGTCCGTAAGGTGTTCCTTAATGCTTTGTATTCTTTGTCAAACCATTTATTGTATTGTTTGTTGGATGGTTTCTTGTACTTGGCTTTTCTCAGCTGGGTTGTTTCTGCGATGGTGTGTAGTATTTTATGGAAGTCCTTTGCTATGTAATGGAAATTTGTAAGTTCTGTATATAATTGTATTGTATTTTGTATGTATTGCACACTGCCCTCACTGTGCACACAGCCCTAATAATGTTTTCAGTACATGTTTACATTCTTTCGAGTCCTGATTAGAATTAGCCTGCCTATGTAACGCCCCTTATTACCATAAACGTAAAATTGTAATATTAATGTGATACCTACGTAATCCTGTGTATAAAAACCTTCAATTGCGTCACAATAAAACAGAACAGTTATTTGGAAAGATGCTGAGCGTATCTTTTGTGTCTGTTCCCTACTGCAGTAGTTATTATTAATTTGGAACCACTAATCAATATGAGGATAGGAGTTGCCTATCATCAATTTAACCAAGTCAGCATGGCGAGCTTTGCCTTAGGAGGGGTTTCCAGGTGACCCTGAGTATCCAAAACGAGGAGCTTGGGACGGTCCGGGAATTTCTGATAATCAGCCGGCTGAGGTAAGCCTTTTGCTTACATTTGAGTTATCAGACTTCCTTGATCGGTAAGGCATTTTTGGGACAAAGGGTAGCTATTTTATTCCCCTTAATCGAACTGTATTGATTGGTGGTTATATGTTATGTTGTCACTGTCTATTGTCCATCGAAGTGTTATAGATAAGAAAGGGAAGAATAGTGCTGTTCACAGGTATATGTAGTACATCTGCTAGATAAAGTAGTTTAGAGGCAAGAGGGTATAGGCACACGTAGAGAAGACTGGCCAGTCATTATGGGCATTAAATTAAGTAAGGGAATGAAGGGTAAGAGACCCTCAAAAATGCCCAGCGCAAGAGGAGCGCTATATATGAACCAAAGGTGCAGTTCCGCCTATACTGAGCCCCTAGATTAATGGTTAAAGTGGACAGGGATCCGCAATGGGTAACTGGGTTACCACCAAGGTCCACAGGGACTAAGAATCATGCAGAGTAAACAGCTAGAGAAACAGCTATCTATGTGAGCAGAATGGATCAAGGGTGACATTAACACTAGACAGAAAGGGACATTTTCATGTTAAGTTGTGGGATGAATTTGGTGTCACGCACTACAACTAGTAAAGTTAAAACAGAGAAATGAGAGGTAAAACAGAATACTTTATATGTTGTCAGAGAGGGAAGATGGGATGAGCACTATGGCTCCCCGTCTGATCATAGAAGCTAGATATAAAAGATATCTGAACAAAATAAGGAAAGCAGAATTTAGGCAGGGAAATATTAATGAGAGTTAAAAGAAAGTGAGAGAATGATATGCATGTGTTGTGTACAAATGGGAAAAAGTAAGCGATTTAAGAGAGATATATTGGTGTCGGAGCGCATGTGCGGAGTCTGACAGAGCAGTTATGCACTGCTAGAGCTCCGCTCCGTGACAGAGGAAAAGCTGAATATTTAAGCATACCAGCTGACATAAAGCACTCCAGATTACTCTACTTCCACCAGTGAACCCTGTTCTCCTTTTTCTGTCTCTCTCTGTGTCTCTATCTCTCTTTCTCTCTCCTTTTCATATCCCTCTCTCCTTTCTCCCCCTCTCCTTTCTCCCCTCCCTCTCTGTCTCTCCTCTCTCCCCTCCCTCTCTGTCTCTCCTCTCTCCCCTCCCTCTCTGTCTCTCCTCTCTCCCCTACCTCGCCGTCTCTCCCCTCCCTCTCCATCTGTCCACTCTCTCTCTCTCTCTCTCTTCCCTCCCTCTCTCTCTCTCTCTTCCCTCCCTCTCTCTCTCTCTCTTCCCTCCCTCTCTCTCTCTCTCTTCCCTCCCTCTCTCTCTCTCTCTTCCCTCCCTCTCTCTCTCTCTCTTCCCTCCCTCTCTCTCTCTTTTCCCTTCTCTCTCTTTTCCCTTCTCTCTCTTTTCCCTTCTCTCTCTCTCTCTCTCTCTCTCTCTCTCTCTCTCTCTCTCTCTCTCTCTCTCTCCCCTCCCCCCCTCTCTCTCCCCCTCTCCCCCTCTCCCCCCCTCTCTCCCTCTCTCTCCCCCCCTCTCTCTCCCCCCCCTCTCTCTCTCTCCCCCCCCCCCTCAATTCAAATAAGCTTTATTGGCAGGACCACATACATGTTAGCATTGCCAAAGCAGTTGAGTTTCTATAAGAAAAAAGGAGGGGTAATATAGAGGGGACTGGGCATAAGTCCATGTAAAGGATTTTGAAGTCTTCAGTCTTTCATGTCCCTCTCAGTCAGTGACACACTGTCATGTATTGGGCAACAATTTTTTACCGATGGCTCCTCTTCTCCCAGTAGAAATTGGAGTTTCCTCTTCTCTTCTACAGAATTAAAGTCCAGGATGAGAGTGGAGAGTCTCTGGAAGTGAGTGTCCCTCACTGATGAGTACTTTGGGCAATGTAGCAGGAAGTGAAAAAAAGGAAGATTAAGGTCTGGTGTGACCCCTCTGACACCTCCATCCCTAATAGTGCACAAAAAAACAAGAAAAATAGCCCTGGGACTTTAGATAAGGTGAGAGAGGTTTAGCCAATGTCCACAATGAACACTGAGACAAAATCAATTTATTCATTTCAAAATGTTATGTAACTGAGCGGTAACAACAATGATTGTGAGTTACCAGGCATAATAGCCAATGTACACAACACAGATGAACGTAAATATACAAAGATTTATTACAAATATTATACGTCAATGAGCAACAATAAAACTTGAAAATTGCTGGGTCAGTAAGTACACATACAAAATAAGATGATAAAATGTACATACATGTGGACAGGGAAGTATGTAAACATAATGCAGACATCAATAATACCCAGCATGTACCGGCATAAAATAAGCATCAATAAAGCCCTATGCATTTCGCGAGACCCTGCTCGCTCTTCAGGGGCGGATGCATGAATGTTGTATCTGCAATGTAAGTAATAAGATCAATAAATGTATGTGGTTGGTAAATGGGGGCAGATGGAATGGTTAGCAAGAGAGGCCTGATGCAGAGACCTCATACTTACCGGAGTCTGAGATGAATCGCCAAACGCTGGATATCGAGATGGCAGCAGTGTAATGCATCCAGCTCGGGAGCTGAGGAGGCGGAACAAAACAAGGCCACAATAGGGGAACATCCGGAGGATCAGCACGGACTGGATAGGGGTATTTCTCACTGCGGTCTCCACTTAGCCCCTTAACATTGTGTCTGGAAAATGTCTGCAAGGATGCATATATATCAGAGGGCATCATAACTGCAAAATGAACTTATTGTATAGGGTTCTAAGCTTTAATTTATATATACATAAAGATGTAAGTGAGTGAATTAAGGTTATAAGAGTATCTTGGTATGAACAAGCTAACTGAGATATGGAATATAGTAAATGCATGAATGCATGGTTATAAAACTGGTATGGGCAGAGAGACTACAGGGCAATGTAGAATGATATAGTATTACATGTGTATAAAAACAATGTAACAAACCCAATGGGTGTCGGGAAAGTAAAAATGTTGTACCTCAATAGGAGTGAAAAACATCCAATGGTTGTCAGTTTGTTCTTAGAGATGTGACCGCTCTATCCAATCGCCAAGTAATGAATCAGAATCCCAACCGTGCTGAACGTCCAGATATACCCACAAGACCCAAAGGCTACACCCCCAGCGTCATGTACGGGCGGTGACGCGTGGGCGTCCAAAAGACATCCACCATCAAAGGGGGGTGCACAGATGCAACAACCACCCAACCGTCCGGGATGACCCACACAGCCCACACCTGAGTTACCTCAGGGAGACGTCAGTGTATGGGCGTGGAAAACATGGCGCCGATGTGCAGGTGGCCACCCCCGTCACAGACAGGAGAGGACAGCAAGAGATCAAGAACAGAGCTCCCCTATGCACATCGCAGCCCCCGAGCTGGATGAAAACCACTGCCACAAAAGACCACCAGCGAAAGGGGAACAGCTCAGCCCAGCAAGGCCCCCTGGGAGCAGTATGCAAATATAACTGGCCAAAGAGTGATAACACACTAGATGTAACATGGACAAAGGCTAATGGTAACAACAGACCAGTGTGTGGGCTGAATGGATGTCTTCCACCCGGGTTCAATCAAAAAAAGGAAGATTAAGGTCTGGTGTGACCCCTCTGACACCTCCATCCCTTTTTTTTTTTGTGCACTATTAGGGATGGAGGTGTCAGAGGGGTCACACCAGACCTTAATCTTCCTTTTTTTGATTGAACCCGGGTGGAAGACACCCATTCAGCCCACACACTGGTCTGTTGTTACCATTAGCCTTTGTCCATATTACATCTAGTGTGTTATCACTCTTTGGCCAGTTATATTTGCATACTGCTCCCAGGGGGCCTTGCTGGGCTGAGCTGTTCCCCTTTCGCTGGTGGTCTTTTGTGGCAGTGGTTTTCATCCAGCTCGGGGGCTGCGATGTGCATAGGGGAGCTCTGTTCTTGATCTCTTGCTGTCCTCTCCTGTCTGTGACGGGGGTGGCCACCTGCACATCGGCGCCATGTTTTCCACGTCCATACACTGACGTTTCCCTGAGGTAACTCAGGTGTGGGCTGTGTGGGTCATCCCGGACGGTTGGGTGGTTGTTGCATATGTGCACCCCCCTTTGATGGTGGATGTCTTTTGGACGCCCATGTGTCACCGCCCGTACATGATGCTGGGGGTGTAGCCTTCGGGGTCTTGTGGGTATATCTGGACGTTCAGCACGGTTGGGATTCTGATTCATTACTTGGCGATTGGATAGAGCGGTCACATCTCTAAGAACAAACTGACAACCATTGGATGTTTTTCACTCCTATTGAGGTACAACTTTTTTACTTTCCCGACACCCATTGGGTTTGTTACATAGTTTTTATACACATGTAATACTATATCATTCTACATTGCCCCGTAGTCTTTCTGCCCATACCAGTTTTATAACCATGCATTCATGCATTTACTATATTCCATATCTCAGTTAGCTTGTTCATACCAAGATACTCTTATAACCTTAATTCACTCACTTACATCTTTATGTTTATATAAATTAAAGCTTAGAACCCTATACAATAAGTTCATTTTGCAGTTATGATGCCCTCTGATATATATGCATCCTTGCAGACATTTTCCAGACACAATGTTAAGGGGCTAAGTGGAGACCGCAGTGAGAAATACCCCTATCCAGTCCGTGCTGATCCTCCGGATGTTCCCCTATTGTGGCCTTGTTTTGTTCCGCCTCCTCAGCTCCCGAGCTGGATGCATTACACTGCTGCCATCTCGATATCCAGCGTTTGGCGATTCATCTCAGACTCCGGTAAGTATGAGGTCTCTGCATCAAGCCTCTCTTGCTAACCATTCCATCTGCCCCCATTTACCAACCACATACATTTATTGATCTTATTACTTACATTGCAGATACAACATTCATGCATCCGCCCCTGAAGAGCGAGCAGGGTCTCGCGAAATGCATAGGGCTTTATTGATGCTTATTTTATGCCGGTACATGCTGGGTATTATTGATGTCTGCATTATGTTTACATACTTCCCTGTCCACATGTATGTACATTTTATCATCTTATTTTGTATGTGTACTTACTGACCCAGCAATTTTCAAGTTTTATTGTTGCTCATTGACGTATAACATTTGTAATAAATCTTTGTATATTTACGGTCATCTGTGTTGTGTACATTGGCTATTATGCCTGGTAACTCACAATCATTGTTGTTACCGCTCAGTTACATAACATTTTGAAATGAATAAATTGATTTTGTCTCAGTGTTCATTGTGGACATTGGCTAAACCTCTCTCACCTCATCTAAAGTCCCAGGGCTATTTTTCTTGTTTTTTTATGTAGCAGGAAGTGATCCTTATCCTCCAGGACCCCCTGGTCACATTGCTGGCACAGTCTACTATCCCTGGCTTGTAGGTCTGCCTGTGCCATCCTAATTCGATTTCCAGGCTGTGGGCGCTCAGTCTGTACAGGCTCAGGGTCTGTCTGTCTTTGGGGTCTTGTAGCACCTCCAGGTACGGGGCCAGTTTGTAGTCTCTCTGCAATGACTGATAAACAGTTAGTTTTTTGGAGTTTGTTAGCTCATTTCTCCATTCTCCAACATGTTTTTCTTTGGAGTCATTGATTATGTTTTTTATTTGAGATTTTGTCAGGCCGCATTGTTGAGAGTTTGGGATAGACAAAGTGTTGATGAGTTGTTGTAGGCCACACAGCTTGGACTGGTCTTTACTGTTCAGTAAGGCTTTATGGTGGAATGAGTTGGGACTGCTGTTTTGTAGGTGGTCCCAGTATGATAGTGCCCTCTTCTGTACTGCAAGAAGTAAGGGAAATCTGCCCAACTCAGACCGGCAAGCACTGTTGGAGGTGCTCCGATGGACTTGGAGGAGGTGCTTCCAGAATTCCAGATGGAATATTTCTGTTGGGCTGGGGTCTCATTTGGATTGGTCTGGGTAGGTGACAGGACCCCAAACTTCACTGCCATAAAGAAGAATTGAGGTGATGACACTATCAAATATTCTGAGCCAGACTCTCACTGGTGGTTTTAGGTGGTACAGCTGTCTTCTGATGGCATAGAAGGCTCTGCATGCCTTGTTTTTTAGTGCCTCTATGGCTGGCTTGAAACTTCCTGATTTGTTAATTTCTAAGCCAAGGTATGGGTAGCTGTTAGTTTCATCAACAGTGCAGTTGTTTAATGTAAGGGAAGGGCTCTTTGTTTGTTTAGTATTTTTCTTTTGAAACACCATGATCTTTGTTTTACTTGAGCTGATTGGTAGCGCCCATGTGGCACTGTATTTCTCCAGCACTTCCAGGCTGTCCTGTAGGCCTTTCTCTGTTGGTGACAGAAGTAGGAGGTCATCTGCATACAGCAGGAACTTCACCTCAGTGTCATGTAGAGTCAGTGCTGGTGCTGGGGAGGATTCAAGAGCTGCAGCCAGTTCATTGATGTAGATGTTGAAGAGGGTTGGACTTAGGCTGCAGCCCTGTCTGACTCCTCGGGCTTGCCAGAAGTGTTCGGTTCTTTTCCCATTCATCTTTACACTGCAGCTGTTCTCAGTGTATGAACTCTTGATAACCCCATATGTATTCCCTCCTGTTCCACTCTTTAATAGTTTGAGGAACAGGCCTGGATGTCACACAGAGTAAAATGCCTTCTTAAAGTCCACAAAGCAGGCAAATATCTTTCCATGTTTTGCATTGTGGACATGGTTCTTGATGAGGCTGTGCAGGGTATAGATGTGATCTGTAGTGCAATGGTTTGGCATGAACCCTGCCTGACTTCTGGGTGTTATGAGGCCTTAGTTCCATAATGTTGGGTAGTAACCAGCGCTCAGGACCAGATTGAACATTTTGCATAGTGCAGCGTGTACATCTGGGGAGCCGTGTTTAAACATCTCTGGCAGGATTTCATCCATCCCACTGGATTTTTTGGTTTGCAGGTTTTGGATTTTCTCCCTAATTTCTTGTGGTGTAACCGGTACATCTAGGGGTTTCTGGAAGTCCTTAATTTTTTTCCTCTAGATCATTTAGTCTTTTGATGATGTCTTTTTGTTCTACAGTTAGAGCCTCCTCTGGAATATCTTTTTAGAGGTTCTTAAAGTAATTGAGCCAAATACTTCCGGTTCCGGCGCCGCATGGAGTAGCTGTGCCTCCTCACAGCTCCCACACCACGATCCGATAATCGGCTTAAAAATACCTGCCTGATCCCCCCTTGATGCCGGCACCTCTCTGCGTGTGTTCCCCGCTCTACTGCCGACCTCCCGATCTCCAGATACCGGCTTCCTACTAGGCTGCGACGACCTCACCCGGCCCAGTCGCAAATCAAGGCCCCGGTCTCGGCCTGCGCGGCCTTCACATCACGAGTCAGGGCTCTAAAACAACGGCCCGACCCCCCTCCTGCCGCCTGCAACCTAATCGGGGACCCCTCACTCCCCTACGGTCCAATCATAGACTAACCAAAGGAACGGCTCGGGTCCACACTCGGCCGCCAGATCTGCCCGGCCCAGCTCCAAATTGAGGCCACGGTCTCGGCCTACGGGGCCCCTGCGGCACAAGAAAGGGCTCAAAAACAGCCGCCTGACCCCCCTCCTGTCGCCTGCAACCTTATAGGGGACCCCACACTCCCTTACGGACCGACTGTTGGCAATCCAAAAGAACGGCCTACACACGCCTGGCCCAGCTGCAAATTGAGGCCCCGGTCTCGGCCTTCACGGACATAGAGGCACAATAACAGGACTTCAATATCGATTGCTCGCCCCCCTCCTGCTGGCAGAAGTCACATCGGGCCCCCTCAAGCTACCCTATGGACCGATTTGTGGAGAAAACCGGCGCGCGCGCTCTTATGCGGCCACAACGATACAATTGGCCCAGACGCAACTCAAGGCCCCGGTCTCGGCTCTTCCGAACACCGCACCTGACGAACCAGACATGGAGGTGAGCAGTCCTACAGCACCCCCCTCCTCACTTCAATCTCCTTTCTCCCTGTGTCCTGCCTCCTCCTCCCCATACCAGGGGGATAACCATACGAACTGTATAGCTCAAGCTGTCGCAGCCCTCCTATCCCCCATGATAACCGCCTCAGTGGAAAAGGCAGTGGATGTGGGGATGAGGCAAGTCAAGGCACAATTAGGAGAACATTCAACTAGACTTCATGAGGTGGAACACCGCCTTTCAAGCCTGGAAGAAGTATATCAGGCACAAGCTACCGAACAACACAGGAGAAAACCAATCAGTACATACTACAAAAACTGGACGATTTAGAGAACAGATCCAGAAGGAGCAATCTGCGATTCATGGGGGTCCCAGAATAACTACAGTCCTCAGCTATTGCGGAATTCTGCGCCAGATGCATCCCGGAGGCATTAGGCCTCCCCCGCCTTTTTTACGGTAGAACGGGCCCACCGAGTGGGAGCATTCGCCCCTGATCGCAAGACCCCTCGCCCGATCATAGCGAAGTACCTAAACTACAACGACAAGACTGTCATCCTGCAAAAGTTTTGGCAAACCAGATCTCTGCAAATTGATGGAATCAAAATCCTGATCTTCACGGACTATTCCATAGATGTCTCTAAAAAAAGGAAAGCATTCCAACACATCTGCACAGAGCTACACCAGCGACAGATGAAGTTCACCTTGGTCTTCCCCGCAACTCTCTGCCTCAAAGCTCCGAACGGAGACCAGCTTTCCTTTCAGGACACCTCTGAGGCGGAAGCCTTCCTGCGTTCACTGCGCGCTGAATCACACTCCGATTCCCTGCTCAGGGCCTCTCCAAGTAATCGCCCTCTGGACCAGCGAAGCCCGAGGAAAGATTCCCCAAAGCGCTTCAGATCCTCCGGGCCTACCCACCGTAACACCCCCCGCTGACGAAAAGATTTGATACCTTAACATGTTTTCCTTAGGAGCATATGTTTTGCTTGCTCCTCGGTTTTAAAGCCTCCAATGTCTGTCCACTCACATATATGGCTTGTTTAAGTTTGACTGTTTGTTTTCATTATGGCACAGGTTTTTTCCTTTTATACTGCTTCACCTCCTATAGCCTCACTTTGTATGGCCTCCTCCTGATCCTGCACCCATGAGAGGTCCTCTGTCACGGCCGTTGACACCGAGTCATCCAGGGCGCACACCCACCACAGCGACTGGATCGTTAGGGGGAGCAGGCCTGCACAGTGACTCTATGCGGAAAAAAGAGAAGTTCCTCTATTGTTATGTGATGTTTTTATTTCTTGCTCCTACCCCTCCTTATCCCTCCCCATTATTGGTCCCCAGAAACACCCATCAGTTACCAGACTCTCAGCCACAACTCTTTCCTCATAGCCAGTCCACCCTGGTTAGCAATGCCAGTTCAACTCCTCTTCTCAGGTCTTCATATGTTGTTAACAGTTTGCCGGCACATAACCTACCTTCGATCTTACTCACTTGAAAGTCACCTCTTGGAACGTGAAAGGGCTTAGGTCCCCCATTAAGAGACTTAAAATTCTTCGTCACCTCAAGAGACTAAAAACAGATATTGCCCTGTCCCAGGAAACCCACCTAACTTCCTCTGACCTCCACCGAATGAAAAAACTTTGGGTGGGTACTGTCCTAGGCTCAAGTGCACTCAATCGCAAAGCAGGGGTTATCATATTAATCCACAAAAACCTTACCTGCGAGGTACTGTCCGTAGAAATACATAGCCAGGGATGTTTCCTCTCCACACACATAAAACTGGGTAACAGCAATCTAGTGATCTCTAACATATATGCCCCAAATAATCCCGGCAAAAAATTTCTTAATGAGATGTCCTCCTGGATACTACGCACTCCGCACCTACCACATATAGTTGGGGGCGATTTTAACACCATTCTGCACCCGATAGATGACAGATCCTCTTCCAAATGAACGCGTTCATCACCCACGTCATCTGATCTCACACACTTTGCATCCACTGTGGAATCTCTCCACCTGCATGACATCTGGCGGCTTTACCACCCAGCAGATAGAGATTACACCTTTTACTCCACCCTCACAACATCTTCACTAGAATCGATTACCTCTTCTGCACTGACAGTCTTATCCCCATGATCTCGAATTCTGATATCCACGACATAGCCATACCCATCACGATCTCGCTAGATACCCCTGACTTACATTCTACTCCCAAACTTTGGCGTTTCCCCGCTTATCTCCAAAATAACTCAGACTTTCAATGCTACATGGAGAAAGCTTGGTCTGAATTCTCCGAGGCCAATTCCTCCCATGCGGACAACCCAAACCTTTTCTGGGAAGCTGGGAAAGCCTTCCTCAGAGGCCGAATCATATCCTACGCTGCCTCTCACAAGAGAAACACTTTGGCAAATTATAAGATGGCCAGTGCCAACCTGCGCTTGGCACAACGCTCTCTCTATACTAGGGACTCCCCTGACAACCGGCTACACTGGCAGCTAGCAAAAAGGGCATTTGATACCTGGGCAGATACCCTTGAGCGGACACACAGGGCACATATGGTAGCCACCCTTCATAAATTTGGCAACAAAGCTGGCAAACTGTTAGCAAGACTCTGCAAAGGCACTTTCCGCCCGACACACATCTCCTCCCTTCGGGACACCGCAGGCGACATAAAAACCTCACAACAGGACATTAACAAAATTATGTTACAATACTATTCCTCGCTATACGCCACCGACCCCATAGACATGAACACAGCCAAATCCTTTCTAGACAGACTGTCTCTACCCACGGTTTCTCCCTCCCAACTTGAAGCCCTCAATGCACCTAATATCTAACGTCATTCGGAACCTAGCTCCCTCTAAAGCCCCAGGCCCAGATGGGTTTACAGGAGAATTCTATAAGGCCCTACAAACTATTACCGAGCCCGCTCTCTTCGCAGTCTATAATGGTATATGGACTGGCGGCCCCTACTTACCAACTGGGAATCAGGCCATCATCAAACTACTTTCAAAAAAAGGCAAAGACCCCCAAGAACCGGGTTCATACCGACCCATCTCACTCCTAAATTTAGATGTTAAGATACTCTCAAAAATAGTAGCTTCCAGACTTGCTACCATCATTCCCTCTCTGATTCACCCAGCCCAATCAGGTTTTGTGAAGGGGAGAACAGCCACTATGAACATCCATAAGGTGATGATGGCTCTGGAACAAACCAAAATCAACCCAGGGGGGGACCATGCCATCATCACTCTGGACGCGGAAAAAGCCTTCAATAATGTCAGCTTCGAATGGCTATCACTGGCCCTATCGAAAATGGACTTTATGTGCCCTTTCCAAGACCTCGTACATGCCATGTACGCCTCCCCCCCCCCCCGCGGCCAGATTGGTGCCGGCAGGCCTTCTCTCGGATGAATTCCGCCTCTACAAGGGCAGGAGAAAAGGCTGCCCCCTATCCCCACTCCTCTTTAACATCGTCTTAGAACCCCTCTCTCGATACCTTACTCTAGAGGCCCCACTACACAGCATCAAAATAGGCTCCCAAGAACTCCGCACATCACTCTTCGCCGATGACGTCCTCATTTTCTCGACCAACCCCTCATCTGACATGTCCACCATCAAAACAATCTTTGATGAATTTAAACTCTGCTCAGGTCTCCGCATAAACTACAGCAAGAGCGAAGTCCTCCCCATAGGCACTTTATCTGTCCCTCCCTGGGCGCAATACTTACCCTTTCCAGTAGCCAAGTCATACATAACATATCTAGGCATTAAGATAGGAAGACTGCCCTCTTCTATATACCATCTAAACTATCCCCCACTGTTAAAAAGAATTTCTCAAGAATTGGGTAACTGGATGGATCTGCCCCTTTCGCTCCTGGGAAGATGTCACCTAATAAAAATGGTCAGTTTCGCTCGACTGCTGTACCCTCTCCAAACGATACCCCTACTTCTCAAACACGCAGATATCACAAACTTAAACAAAGCCATCTCCAAATTTCTCTGGCGAAACAAAAGACCACATATAGCCCTTGCTAAATTGTATCTTCCCAGACGCGAAGGAGGGATTAGTCTCCCAAATATCAGAGCATACAACCTCTCTTGCCTACTCAGGATAGGCCTAGACTGGATATCGCAACTTTCTCGCTGCTCAAATTACTCCATGGAATTTTCAATGGCCCAACCTTACTCCCTGGTGGCCTTACTTCATTGCAGGTGGAAATCTACTCCCCCACCCCTACAACACAATCTTCTCCTTAGAGACACAGCCATAGCTTGGAGGGAAGTAAGGAAAGCACTGAAACTTTCGCCCTTTATGTTGAGACATCTCCCGATTCAAGGAAATCCCAGCTTCTCACCCGGTTTCGAATACAAACCCTTCTCTATTTGGCAACAAAAAGGCCTCACAAATTTTTCCACCCTATGTGATTTGGAAACAGGACGCCCTCATAACTTCTCTGTCATTACAGAAACTTTCTCCCTACCTCAATCTCATGCTTTACACTACGCACAATGCGTCAGCTTTATAAAAGACTCATGCAGAGAGGAACGTAAGAGATTTCAGACATCCATCACGGACCTACTACTCCACGGTGACTCTTATAAAATCTCGGATATATACAAACCTTTCCTGATAAAGACCACTCCCTCACTTGCTTCCTCATCGGTAGCAAACTGGAGAAAGGACTTTCCTGACTCAGAAAAGGTTCTTCAAGGGTACAAGAAAACCCTTCAGCTGACCCCCAATGAGGTATGGAGAGAAATTCAATTAAAGATTATGCACCGTGCCTACATACCCTTCCTCTCGGACAAGACTGTCCAAGGTGCAGCCAATTGCCCCATGTGCTGCCAGCCAAAACCATCTCTTTCCCACCGTTTCTGGATATGCCCCTCCATCTCCGCCTTCTGGAACCAAGTCATCTCCTACATCTTCGAAATAACGCTGCTAAAACTACCTAAAGATCCCCTACTCCTCATCTTCGGATACTGGGATGACCAACTGCTCCCGTGGTCCCCAACCACCCACCCTACATATAAGGACTGGGCCTTGATCAGTCTCTTACTAGCCAGAAGACTAATTCTACAACACTGGACCTCCTCTCTTTGCCCACAGATCTCACAACTTAAAAGGGAGCTTCTAACCTTGCTTCACAGAGACAAACTCAACACCGACTTCAAAAAAGAACTCTCCAACACACATTTCTACTCAAGATGGTGGGCCTTCATGCAATCAACTCTGTCCCAAAAGGAACTACAGAACTTCAAAAATACTTAATTCGCTTACTATGAAACTCCCATCACCACTCTTGAGGAGGAAGACACTCCCGTTTTTTTCCTGTAACTCTCTCGCTACTTAATACTTCAACCGACTGGTGTATGCTCACACTCCCCCCCCCCCCCCCATTCTACCCACCTCCCCCCTCTTTGTTTTTGATACCAGTAGCTCCCTAAGGACCCACCCTGTTGATCCATCCAGTTATATCGTCATGGTATGTCTAAAAGTCCCACCATATATCCCACCCTGGTTATTGTGGTTCTTCACCCATATATAAAAGTGCATATACCAACCATTGTGATACCTTGTATTGCACTTTTCTTTCAATAAAATCTATTGAAAAAAAAAAAAGTAGTTGGGCCAGATGTCGCCATTTTGGATGTGGAGGTTGTTTTTCCTGGGTGCTGAGCCAATATTCTTCCATATTTCCCAGAAAGAATTTTCCTGAAGTGCCTATTCCAGCTGTTGCAGGTTTTTGGAAATGAAGTTTTGCTTTTTCTTTTTAAGGGTTTGTTTGTATTTTTTCTGTAGGGTGCCATGGGCTATCCTTAGGTCAGTGTTGTCAGGGTCTCTGTGTTTGTTACTGGAGACTGTCCGTAAGGTGTTCCTTAATGCTTTGTATTCTTTGTCAAACCATTTATTGTATTGTTGGATGGTTTCTTGTACTTGGCTTTTCTCAGCTGGGTTGTTTCTGCGATGGTGTGTAGTATTTTATGGAAGTCCTTTGCTATGTAATGGAAATTTGTAAGTTCTGAAAAATTGTATGTTAGTGCAAATAAAAAAAGTATCACGGACAGTACTCAATTTCCTCTGTCACAATTGCACTAATACGGCTACAATCAAATCAAGTAAGTTCTGTATATAATTGTATTGTATTTTGTATGTATTGCACACTGCCCTCACTGTGCACACAGCACTAATAATGTTTTCAGTACATGTTTACATTCTTTCGAGTCCTGATTAGAATTAGCCTGCCTATGTAACGCCCCTTGTTACCATAAACGTAAAATTGTAATATTAATGTGATACCTACGTAATCCTGTGTATAAAAACCTTCAATTGCGTCACAATAAAACAGAACAGTTATTTGGAAAGATGCTGAGCGTATCTTTTGTGTCTGTTCCCTACTGCAGTAGTTATTATTAATTTGGAACCACTAATCAATATGAGGATAGGAGTTGCCTATCATCAATTTAACCGAGTCAGCATGGCGAGCTTTGCCTTAGGAGGGGTTTCCAGGTGACCCTGAGTATCCAAAACGAGGAGCTTGGGACGGTCCGGGAATTTCTGATAATCAGCCGGCTGAGGTAAGCCTTTTGCTTACATTTGAGTTATCAGACTTCCTTGATCGGTAAGGCATTTTTGGGACAAAGGGTAGCTATTTTACGCCCCTTAATCGAACTGTATTGATTGGTGGTTATATGTTATGTTGTCACTGTCTATTGTCCATCGAAGTGTTATAGATAAGAAAGGGAAGAATAGTGCTGTTCACAGGTATATGTAGTACATCTGCTAGATAAAATAGTTTAGAGGCAAGAGGGTATAGGCACACGTAGAGAAGACTGGCCAGTCATTATGGGCATTAAATTAAGTAAGGGAATGAAGGGTAAGAGACCCTCAAAAATGCCCAGCGCAAGAGGAGCGCTATATATGAACCAAAGGTGCAGTTCCGCCTATACTGAGCCCCTAGATTAATGGTTAAAGTGGACAGGGATCCGCAATGGGTAACTGGGTTACCACCAAGGTCCACAGGGACTAAGAATCATGCAGAGTAAACAGCTAGAGAAACAGCTATCTATGTGAGCAGGATGGATCAAGGGTAACATTAACACTAGACAGAAAGGGACATTTTCATGTTAAGTTGTGGGATGAATTTGGGGTCACGCACTACAACTAGTAAAGTTAAAACAGAGAAATGAGAGGTAAAACAGAATACTTTATATGTTGTCAGAGAGGGAAGATGGGATGAGCACTATGGCTCCCCGTCTGATCATAGAAGCTAGATATAAAAGATATCTGAACAAAATAAGGAAAGCAGAATTTAGGCAGGGAAATATTAATGAGAGTTAAAAGAAAGTGAGAGAATGATATGCATGTGTTGTGTACAAATGGGAAAAAGTAAGCGATTTAAGAGAGATATATTGGTGTCGGAGCGCATGCGCGGAGTCTGACAGAGCAGTTATGCACTGCTAGAGCTCCGCTCCGTGACAGAGGAAAAGCTGAATATTTAAGCATACCAGCTGACATAAAGCACTCCAGATTACTCTACTTCCACCAGTGAACCCGGAGCTCAGTTGGAGACCTTCAATATGGTTCTAGGAGGTAACCGTAATAAATATAAAACCTCCACAAAGGAGTCACAGGTGCGGGCTGCAGCTAAAATGGCGCCGACACCTGCCTCACACATCACCTCAGAGCGCTCCCATACACTGAAACAGAAGCAGAAACTATTACAAACAGAATTATTTGGTGAGTCGGATACTGAATTATTTCCCCCACAAAACTCTCCACATGAATTTGCTGATTCCCCAGTACCTTTAAAGCAATTTGAACGTATGCTGCAAAAAGCACTGAAACAGACTTCAGAGCATATTACAAGTAGCCTTACAAAAGAAATAAGAGAACTTGGCGCTCGTACAGCAGCATTAGAAATTAGAGTGGATGAGGTGGAAATTTCAGCACAAAACAACATGTCAGAAATAGAAAACCTTAAAGAGGAAAACTTAATACTACAATCTAGGCTGGAAGATTATGAGAACAGAGCCAGACTTTCCAACCTCCGCATCAGATGTATGCCTGAATCTGTGATTGACCTGCATTCAACCATGACTGCCTTATTTCAAGAACTCCAACCGACCCTGCCTATCGATTGTTTGGAAATGGACAGAGTTCACCGTGCCCTCATGCCCAGGAAAACAGATGGCCCTCCACGCGATATTATCGCAAAATTTCACTTTTATCGCACAAAAGAGCAACTGCTGGCTGCAGCCAGGGATAAAGGCAATCTTCCGTTCCAAGGTCATGTTTATCAGTTATTTACTGATTTATCCCAATTGACTATCTCTAAGCATCGATCAATGAAACCTCAACTGACAGTGCTACAAAGTCATCATATCACTTATCAATGGGGTTTTCCATTTTCCATTCAATTTACATACAAGGGCTCAAAGTTTACCTGCAGATCCTCAGATGAACTGCAACGATTTTTACAAGATCTGCGCCTTGTGGATGCTCCACACATCTCTAACTCATCAAGAAGGAGGTTAACCCCTTCCACCCCTCACAGCTCTTCTCAATCTCCAGAACAAATAGGAAACCAACATGCTCATAAGAGGAGTCGTTTAGCCTCCCTTCCGCTGGATGAAGAAAAGTGGACTGACCACTTTTCCTACCCACAGTCGCATCTGAACCCCTCATTGTTTCACCCACTCTTCCAAAGTGCAGTTGCTGAATGACTGTCTCAGGGCTGAAGAGAATGAAAAATTGTATCTTACATTGGTCCTCATACTTTAATTTAATATTAAACCCCCTTTGCAAGGATTCCTTAACAATTTTGTGTGACAACTGGTATCTCTTTATGTAATTTGTGCCCTTTCATGCATAGGTAAACCATGATGTTTGATACTAGACATGTGCACACTGAAATATTTTGTTTCGGAATTTTGTTTTCGTCCGAAAAATAAATTTATTTAGTTACTCCCGAAATTCGTTTTTATTTATTTCGTTTTTCGTTAAAAATTGCATTCGTCCGAAAATCCAAATTAAGGTCGAATCTGTCATTGAAGACTTATGGTGTCTGTCGAATGTTCAAAGAAGATTCGACGGAGCAACTAAACTGTACGACGCCGTATAGTTTACCTGCCCGTCGAATCTTCTTAGAGCTTTTAACAGACACCATAAGCCAAAGTATGTGTGTACTTAGTTCTAGCTATTTTACTGCTCCTCCTCTTTGGTTACAATCAGCCAATAACATTCATCATCATCATCATTATTTTTATTTATCTTTTCTCCCCTACGTCGAATCTTTTCTCTCTATGTCGAATCTTTTCTCTCTGTGTAAAATAATCTTGGACTAATAGAGTTAAGGTTAGGCACATTCGACCACAGGTTTGATGGACACAGATTGTTATTGTCATCATCGTGTCGAATCTCAAACTGTTGTAGCAACGAAAACGAAAATAAAGCATTTGTTTATGTCGGATCTTTCATTTCTTGGATTCTGCACTTTCGTTATCGTTTGTTAAAACGATAATGAAAATACCTGAAATTCGGACGAAAATGCATTCGGACGAAAACGAATGCACATGTCTATTTGATTGTGCAGTGTACCCATCCAACATAGGAAGCCATTTCAAAATATCTGGCTTCACCATTGAAGGGTATCAACTATTTTTCTTTGATCGATCTAGATTTATTGCACAATTCAGTTACCATTTCCTTTATCCATTCAAACTCAGTTTTTATTTGCTTTAACATTACTAAGCGAATGTTATAGATGCATTCAACATATAGGTAGTTTTACCTGATATAGTCCGAGCGATATTTTATCTAAATTCCACGTTCTAATCATTTTTTTTTTTTTCTCATGGTGTCTAAACCCATACCTGTATCTCTGGGTAGTTGTTATAGGTCCATTTGCTCATTTTTATATTCTCTTTCCTAGTTCCGTATTCCACTCCCCATCTCTTTACTCATAATTTTCTCACGTATTTCCCCTACTACACCCTAATATAAATTATAATAATACACTCCAGAGTACTGATCTCATTTACCTCCCAGTATGATCAATCTGAGATTTTGTCCTTACATTTATTTATAGCCGAGCTGGCTACGTCCCTATACATCTTGATGATGTTCCCTTCATAGGGCTTTTCCTCTTTCTACGGCAGTTTCGTGTGTTCCAATGTGCCTCCCTCGAACGCACACCAATATTATGTGGACGATTGAAGTCGGCCTTTTTTCCCCTGATGGGGAGATTTCTCCCTCATCACGGGTAATTCTTGATATCTTTCATAAGCCACTGTTTACAGTATTATATCTTACTACTCATGCTACATGTTTCTTTCTCTCTACAGTTTATCCTTGGTCCAACTTTACCTTTTCCTTTTTCTCGTTCAATTGGATTGATCCATATAGCCAGGAACTCGTGAATAATGGTAAGAATCATTACTTTTATCACCTACCATGGCACCCTTAAACATTCTTTCCCTGAATGTACAGGGAATTAATGTACCGCAAAAACGCACTAAAGCATTTCGTTTCTTCCAAGCACAAAAAGCTCATATAGTTTGCGTACAGGAAACTCACTTTACAGTGGACTCCACACCCAAATATATGAGCTCCTCTTATCCACAAATCTACACGGCCTCAGCTACCACTAAGAAACGTGGAACCCTTACAACTTTTCACCGCTCTATCCCATTTATCCTCAAATCAGAAATCAAAGATCCCGAAGGGAGATATAATAATCTCACGGGACATATTTTGGATATAGCAGTTACAGTTGTCCTATTACGCCCCAAACAAACCGCCTACATCCTTTATATCTCACCTTCTTCAAGTGGTATCCACGCACAAGATGGGTACAATTATTGTGTGTGGAGATTCAAACCAGGTCCTCCTCCCATTTCTAGATAAATCACCATACTCTCCACCGAGAAGCCCAACCAAGCAATCTTTTCCACAACTTCTCTCGAGATATAACTTAATCGACTTATGGAGGGAAAATAACCCAGCAAAAAGGAAATTTACTTACTACTCACACCCTCATAAAACCTTCTCTCAAATAGACCACATACTCCTAACTGTTGGTATGTTACCAAAGATTCTCTCATCAAATATTATACCAATCCCTTGGTCAGACCATAATGCAGTATATACTACTATAGCATCTACTATTCCTAAATCGCACGACTCATCATGGTACCTCCCCGATATCTTGCTAAAAAACCCATCTCATCGCCTCATATTTGACCAAGCCTTAAAAGAATATCTTATGCACAATACCTTCTTGAACGCAAACTGGACTTAGAATATAACACTGCCTTTGTAAATTTCCAAAATAATCCTTCTTCGACCACAAAAACTAGATTAGAATAGGCTTGTTTAGAATATGATCTCTTTCTCACAGAAAATGTGGATAAATCCCTGCGACGTTCTAGACACACAAATTTAGAACTCATTTAGCTTCCCTATATTCGGAAACGAAAGAATTTAATCCTTCTGAAGCTGATACCTTTTACTCTCAATTAAAGCTTCCTGAACTAACTCAGACCCAAAATTCTCTTCTTGAAGAACCCATTTCAGTGGAAGAGGTAGTGAAAACAATTAAAGAACTAAAGCAAAACAAAAGACCAGGCCCCGATGGTTTCTCAGCCATATATTACCATACTTTTGTAGAGATCCTTTCTCCACTCCTAACCAAAGATTTCAATACAATATTAGAAGGGTACTCATTTAGACAAGAATCGCTAATGGCAATTATATGCATGATCCCAAAACCCAATTCTGATAGCACATCCTGCTCGAATTTCCGCCCCATTTCACTTTTAAACCTTACAGAAACAAACGTATTGTTGCGCTACTCAAAAACGAATTGCTTTTCTTTTCTAATGATACATGATAGCAGCCAGCATCACCAGTATAGTCACCGTGTAGACGTGAATAGAAACAAAAAAATAGATGCAGCACTAAGTAACATATAATATGTGTATGTGAATACAGGGATATATCACTTTGTGTACATAAGTGATGTGTGTATTTATCAGATAAATGTATAGTGATATTTAAAAATCACATTAGATCTCATATAGCATAAATAGTGTCCACAACTGAAAATAAAAAACCATTGAAAAAAAACACTGTGTGGTATATGACGAGGAGAAAATCCAATATGTATTGCTACATAGGGTTGATGATCCTCATACATTCAAACTCCATGCAGAAGTGAGAGGGTAAATGCGCTTACCAGACGTGATGAACACTCTCACCGTACGACGGGGTGTCAAACGAGCTTATGGATCCGCTGATCCTAAAGATGTTCACTGGAAACTTGCTGGAACGTACCGATGATGAACACCGGTGAGCACACCCAGAACAGCCTCAGGGGCGGGATGGTCTGCAAACCTCAGGCGGATGGATGGATAGATTTCCCTCTTGTGGTACACAGATGGTTAAAAGAGATAGCTCTCACCACTTCAGATAGAGTCCATATGAGGAAAAAAGGGAATCTCCACATAGTGCATGAATCAATAAAAGCAGGTTTATTCAAAACCATCAAAAACAGAGCAGATGCTTCACATGCATCAAGTAATATAGATAAAACAAGTGATCACAAGTCCAGATAAAAAGGTAATATTGCGTGGTAACGGAATAACAGCATTCAGCAACCCGACATGTTTCGGACTAGTGTCCATCTATGGACATATGCCCCTGTAGATGGACACTAGTCCGAAACATTTACCTGGGCAGAAAAAACAATCCCATATCGTGGTATTCATCTAACAGCTTCCATCTCAGATCTTTTTTCAGCCAATTACCCATCTACTCTGAGAAAAGTGACTAATTTAATGAAACAATGGTCCTACCTTCCATTATCTTGGCTAGGTAGGATTAATACTATTAAAATGTCAATTTTACCTAAGTTACTTTATCTGTTCAGAGTCCTGCCGATCCCGATCCTAGCATACTTTACTCGATTAATTCAGAAAAGAGCAACGACATTTGTATGGGGATCTTCCAAACCTCGTATCCCATCCCAAACATTATATCTTCCTAAGCTTTCTGGTGGCTTGGGTTTTCCCAATTTTGCGTTGTATTAAAAAGCTGCCCATATCGCAAGCTTACCAAAGTTCCATGCAACACAGGAAACCCCCTTATGGGTATCAATAGAAGCGACCGAATGTGATCCCTTATCTGTCTCAAATCTTCTATGGCTTCATCCTAAAGATCGCACTGGTCTACCTAACCCCATTACTAAACACTTTATATCCCCTTGGGACCGGCTTTTTACCCAGCATGGGTCTCCCCCAAGTCATTCAAAGTCTGGGATTCCCTAAATCTTTCGAGATTACATAAATTTGTTACGTCCTCCAACATTATTCCTTTTCAAAATTTGCGAGAGACCTTTGGGTTACCCCCCTCGGAAATATACCGGTACCTTCAAATTAAAAATTTCTTCACTCCCTACACAAATATAGACACACCACTTGATCAACTCACAAATTTTGAAGCCACATGTAAAAAGGATGCACATGCCAAGAGACTAATCTCTTCTCTTTACTCTCAGTTATTAGTTACACCCAACTCGGACAAACCTTCCTATGCTCAGAAATGGGAGGAGGACCTTGGGCGCACAATAACCACTACAGAGTAGTCAGATATCTGGTTGGCTACCAAAACATCCTCCCCTAACGTGTTAGCGGTTGAAACCAACTATAAAGTCTTGACCCGGTGGTACCTCGTACCTTCCAGAGTTGCTAAATACTCTCCATCCTGCTCAGCCCTTTGCTTTCGCGGCTGTTCGGACTTGGGCACACAAATGCACATCTGGTGGGCCTGTCCTGTAGCTCAGACCTTCTGGAAGGAAATTTTTTTAATTGCCTCCAAATTATTCAAAATATCAATGCAACCAGATCCTACTACGGCATTACTTAATCTTAAACCTGTATGCTTGACGCATATGCAGTTCAAGCTTTTTGTCCAGCTCCTCACAGCTGCTAAGCAAACTCTCGCAAAAGCATGGAAATCCCCTTCTTTAGTGATAGCTGAATCAAAACATAGAATGAATAACTTTACGATTGACTGTAAAATGGCTGCCATAAAACACCATTAAATTCCAAAATTTGAAAAAATGTGGCACCCATGGGTTCATTCTTTCGCATCATCATCCTTTGATAATTCAGTCCTCCTGCCATGGTAATTGATTATATTTGATGGAACTCAAACCTTACGAAACCCCACACTGGCTTTCGGATCAATCCAGTAAATCTCTTCTCTCCACTCTTCTCCTCCTCTTCCTTTTCTTTCTCTATTCCCTTTCCTTCCTCTCCCATCCCCCTCATTAATTCTTGAAGCTGATTGTTACTAATGTTGTATCTTATTCACATTATTTTGGAAACTAACATTGTAGGAATAGATAGATACCTTTTGATAAAATGTATCAGTTTGAAAATCTCTATTCCGAACATCCTTATTTATTTATCATATTTCAATATGTGTTTTATATTCTTACCTACTTCTGTAAATATTGAGCTTCATTCCTTATGTTAACATGTATCCATAAACATGTATGTTAAGCTTATTACTATGAACTTAATAAAAATCTTTTGACAAGGAGATACATTGGTGTATGTGTGTGAATGCTGGGACCTTTAGTTCTATCACTTGTGTGTGTCATGTATGCAGATGTGACCCCCTCCTTTGTGCTCTCATGAAAGAATGTAGCTGAGATGAGAGGTCAGTGATAAGCTGGAAGGACATCATGCCAATTCCAGTTTTTAGACAAAACATTTATAACAAAATGTGCCGGTTTAACGAATCTAATGGTAAACAATGTGATCACAATAATTTTTTTAATTTGTTTTCCAGACATGGTAAAATGAAGATTACATTTAACCGTGTATTACACAAATTGAATATCCTTTGATAGTGGAAACAGTGCATTTAAAAAAGGGAAATTAAGTAAAATAAAGTAATAATGAGTATTCATTTCTAATATGAGTTTAACAATTTTATTAGTAATATAGATATATTGAAACTGGTTTAGACAACCTTTGGTTGGAAATGAAATCCAGGTTATTGGGGAAATTTGTAATGAATGGGATTAGTTTAGATTAGGATAACAATTTTGTAATTTTACATTTATTCAATAAGCCCTTATTGAGAGAAAAAAAGATTAAGATGAGGCTGTTATTTGGAATACAGCTGCCATAATATTTAACAAAGCTAAGATGGATGGGATACATAAGAAGTTTTTCTACAAAAATGAAATTTTAAGGTTCTTGATAATAACTTGCGGTCCATGATGTGAGAGTAATAATAAATAAAATTTAAATATAACAGACCCATCACATCAAGTCCACACACCCTGTTAGGATAGATTCCACCTGCAGCCAGTTGTTTTATAGTTTTTGATGCTTTCTGGTCCATCATACAGATTGTTGATCCTTTTGTTTTTATTTTTGAAATCCAAAGCAGAATGTGTGGATTGTGAAATGATGTGCCCCTTTTCCTTGTAAGTACAGTGGTATAAGCAGAAGAATATTTTGGATTTATGGGCATCTTTCCATGACCGTAGGGTATTGTTTTGTTATCATTTATTATAATATTGCCAGGAAAAAATTGTCTTTTGAAACATGAAACTGGAGTTCTTACACAAACAGCATGATAGAAATCAAGTCATTGTAATATATTTATGCAAGCTGGACCCAGTAATGAAGGGTTCATCCCGATATATCAAAGCTGCAGCTTTTATGCAAAGGTGCTATTAGACAAAGTTAGATATTGTTTTGGTCAAACATTTAATTTTAATGGTCCGACATTCTGCGCAGCAAATATACAGCTAACTAAATGTTTGCCTAATGAAAGGTTTAAAATATGAGTTTGTTTATGTACAAATCTAACAATGAAAAATGTGTACATTTGAATCCAGCCACCTTATTGCCTCTATTGGAGGAGGCTGGAGACAAAGAAAAACCACATGTGTTAAATTGATGACATAGGAATCAGCTGCTGTGAGCCCAGTGCAGGACACACTCCCTGAAGACCCAGATATTACATTTTTTGTAGATTTGAGTATGCAGTTTATCACCCAGAAGGATACTCTGTATTCAAAGTCATTGGATCCTTTTCCCCAGCTCAAGAAGCAGAGCTTCATGTTTTAGCAAAGCCTGTGAGCTATAAAAAGAATGTATATTTATATAGATAGTCGAGATATCGAGAGCTTTTGGCTCCATTTGAAGGGCCAGAAGTTTGTTTTTACTTCGGCAGGTAAACCAATAAAGCATGCCAAGTTAATTTGATTGGCTGTTTTCAGCCTTCCAGGTTCTTGCTGAAGTAGCCATATTAATTTTCACACATGGAAGCAGACCAGGTGACTAAGGATGCTGCATTTACAGCCCCGGACACTGGGTCTGTGCAACTTACAGATTCCACCCTAGTTCTGGCCCTGTATAGCTGGGATTAATAATTGAACTTTAAGGACCCCAGAATGAGAAGAACAAGTGGTCCACAGGGGGCAACTTCTTATGAAACAGGACTTTGGAAAAGGTGATAATTTATGTCTGCCAGACATTCTTTTCCCTCCAGCTTGACACATGGACCGTGTCACCAGTCACAAGAAGTTATGGCTGCCTTAGTAAATGAGCGTGGGATAGAGACAGGGTTCTCCAGTTGTTTTTATAACATACCACTTCTTGTTTTACCTGTTACCAAAGGTGTTACCAAAAGCTGAACATCCCTTCCAGAGATTACAAAAAGATATTTTTGGATGTCCAGTGGCAAATGCTACTGCAAACGCCACAGTAAAAAGTGTTATCAGAAGTAGTTTGTAAATATAGAGTGCAGAAAGTACAGAGAGTAACAGAGGAAATCATTTTTTATAGGAGAGTCCTTACTAGAAGTTTTGAGGTTTTATTTTTACACCCCCTACTGTCTACAATGTAGCGGACAAAGAGTAAGAAACTAGAAATCTTTTGCCTGAATGTTTTCTTACATTTTATCAAGCCTCCAAGGGGGATGTTGGACTCTCTCCCTATGGGATTTGGTTTGGGAGTGTGTTACTCACTTGCTTATATTTTGTCCCAGCAGATGAAGTCCTCCATTTGGATCTTACAGAGAATGTCGCTGATTTTTTAAGGTTTTTGACAAACTCATTTATGTGTTTTCTCCCCAATTCCAGATCCTAAAAGTTTGGAAGGATCTAAAACTAAAGCCAGGTGACTTGTGGATTGTTAAGAGACATTTATATATAAGGAAATGTTTGGAGACTCAATACAGCATCTATTTCACGTACAGTTTTTGCAAAACTTGATGGAAAAGTCACCTGGATCCACACCAGACACTGCAAAAATGACTCAATTAACCACTTCAGCCCTGGAAGGATTTACCCCCTTCCTGACCGGAGCACTTTTTACAATTTGGCACTGCATCGCTTTAACTGATAATTGTGTGGTCATGCAATGCTGTACCCAAACGAAATTTGCATCCTTTTTTTCCCACAAATAGAGCTTTCTTTTGATGGTATTTGATCACCTCTGTGGTTTTTATTTTTGCGCTATAAACGGAAAAAGACCGAAAATTTTGAAAAAATGATATTTTCTACTTTTTGTTATAAAAAAAATCCAATAAACTCAATTTTAGTCATACATTTAGGCCAAAATGTATTCGGCCACATGTCTTTTTTTTTTTTTTAAATCAGAAAGGTTTTTATTAAGCAAATTCACATAGCTTCCATTGTACAAGCATCATGCAACAACATACATTCATGTAAATATTGCATAGTACATTCCACTTATCATTTGTTACTGGAAATCTTGTAACATTTCAATGCTCTACAACTTTACGGTCAGCAATCATTTACAAAGCCTCATGGGCCCCCCCGGGGGCACTGCAACAGTCTGGACAATACCAGCTCCCTAGGACTTAGTCCAGGGGTATCTAACCATGGTGCCCAAATCTTCTCAAATCTATTGGAACTGCCTCTATGTTGATAGATATATTTTTCCATAATCAAGGTGTTGCCCATATGCGTTATCCAGGATTTTACTGATGGCGGCGAGATCGATTTCCAGCCAAGCAATATAAGTTTGCGTGCCTGGAACAGTGCCCTAGTAAGTGCTAGTCTAGTCATCTCTTCCGGTACAATATCTTCTAGGACTCCTAAAATACAATGAATTGGATCAAGGGGAATAGTGGTCTGGAATACTTGATTAAGTGTTCCAATAACCTCACTCCAATACCTGTGGAGTTTTGGGCATCTCCATAGTAGGTGAATGAGATCACCTTGATGTCGCTCACATCTGCTACATATAGGATCAGGCCTCCTACCCATATTGTAAAGTTTAAGTGGGGTGTAATGCACTCTAAGTACAATATATAGTTGGGATACCTTTTGGGCCACATTGAGAGAACATATATTGATAGATTGCAGAATTTCTTCCCATTGGTCTCCCGTAATTGGGCCTATGTCCTGCTCCCATAGGGATGGTGCCTTAGTCGGGTGCGCTTTCAAAAGTTGCATCAATAGCATTTGATAGCAGTATGAGATAAATCCTTTAGTTTCTGTGCTGGACTGTATCAAATGGAAAATAGGGGTGGCTGACAGTGTCCAGGGAGCAGCTTTTCCCTGTGTGTCCACCGCATGTTTGAGCTGGATATAAGAATAGTACATAGTATTTGGGAGGTTGTATTTATTTTGTAGCTCTGGAAACGTCAGCAGCCTGCCATTTCTAAATATGTGGGATAAAAGGATAATACCAAATGAGCGCCATTTGGGACCCTGTTGTAACTTTGCTAGCTCGACGTACGAGAGATTCCCCCATATTGGGCTGTATTCCGTGAAACCTGTCACTTCCTGTAGCTGCCTTCCCTTGTTCCAGATTTTCTGTATTAAAGTAAGAGTGGGTGTTAGTTTATTGGACTTGTGAAACAACTGAGCCTCCAGACCTAGTGGGATTGTTTCCGCTCCTGTCCCAATCATCATTAACTGTGCCGATGAGCCAGCAGGGTCTCGGTTCATAGATCCAACCAAGTGCTGCAGCTGAGCTGCTATATAGTACAGCCAAGGGTTGGGTACTGCCAGCCCTCCGCTGTCCTTAGGGTTTTGTAGCTGTTCCAGCTTGATTCTAGGTGTGCCTGAATTCCACAGCAACTTCCGGAAAAGAGTGTTAACGACCCTAAAGATCTTTAGGTGAATCACTACTGGGGAGTTGTGTAAAAAATAGAGTAGCTGTGGCATTAGAATCATTTTAATTAAATTTGCTTTGCCCGCCAGTGACAGTTTGAGCCTGTTCCATGTGTTGATTTTGTCCCTAAATTTAGATAACAAGGGGTGTATGTTTAATGGGCAGTATTCCGCTAGTTTAGGTGATATTTGTATGCCTAGATATTTAAATGATGACGTTATTGGAACCGAGCAGGAATCCGGTAAATGCACCTCTCCCCCCTCGTCAATCAACATCAGAGCCGACTTAGACCAATTAATTGTCAGGCCAGAAAAGTGGCCGAATCCAGTTATGATTTTTATCACCTCTGCCAAAGACATTGTGGTGTCCCCCAGGAAAAGCATCATGTCGTCAGCATACAGCATAATCTTTTCGTGGAGGTTCCCATATTTAAAGCCCGTGATCCCCTGACTGGCCCTTACTGCAGCCGCCAATGGCTCAATGGCGATGGCAAAGAGCAGGGGAGACAGGGGGCATCCCTGCCTTGTGCCCCTGCCCAAAGCAAACGCATGAGACATCCTACCTGACATCCTGATAGTCGCCCTTGGGGAGGCATACAGCAGTTTGACCCATGCTATAAAGCGACTTCCAAACCCAAGCTTTGACAGTACTGCCCATAGATATCTCCAGCCCACACTGTCAAACGCCTTATTGGCGTCCAGGGAGAGCAGGGCCCTGCTCCCTGCATTATCTGACTGCAGCTGCATATTTAAAAATAGGCGTCTGAGGTTGGTGGCAGTGGATTTCTGTGGCATAAACCCAGCCTGATCGGGATGTATTATGGAGTCAATGATCCGATTGACCCTAAGCGCCAGGGCCTTAGCCAGGATTTTTACATCACTTTGCAGTAGTGAAATAGGCCTGTATGAGCCCGGGTCAACCGGATCCTTTCCAGGTTTCAATAATAAAATTATATTAGCTCTAGTCATGGAGATTGGCAAACTGCCTTCCTTAAGCGAGTCATTGAACACTTCCAGAAGGTGTGGCAATATCCACTCGCCATACTGGGCAAAAACCTCCATGGGGATACCATCCTCTCCTGGAGCCTTGCACGTAGGAAAGGAGCATGCCGCATGTTGTAACTCTTCCAGTGTCAAAGGAGCTTCCAGTGATTGCCTAGCCCCCTCAGATAGAGAGGGCAGATCAATCCCTGAAAGGTATACCTCTAGCTCATTATCTGTATAATCATCCCTCGCACTATAAAGATCTTTATAAAAGGATGCTAGTTCTGATAAAACTTGATCCAGGCCATTGACCACCTTTCCACCGGCTGTTCGAATCGCCCCAACCGATGGGGACAGTTGTTGGGACTTGGCTATTTTTGCCAACAACCGTCCCGTTTTTTCCCCCTCTTCATAAAATGCCTGTTTGCTAAAGAACCTTTTGCGTTCTGCGGCGGAGGTTCTCAAGCGGTCCAGTGAGTCCTGGGCTGAAATCCAAGCCTCCCTCGCAGACTCTGTGGGGTCAGTAACATATGCAAGCTCCAGCTGGCGCACCTGATCCCCAACCTGCTCCAATAGAGCTGAGGAGTTTCTCTTGACTGTGGCTATTTCGGCAATAAATACTCCCCTAAGGTAGGCCTTAAAGGCTTCCCAGGTTTGAATTTTACCTGTTAAATGCTTATGAGAGTTAAAGAATGATTCTATCTGATTAGGAATTCGCTCTGGGGAGTTAAACAGTTTCAGCCAAAAGGCGTTGAGCTTCCATGGCGCCCTAGGTAATGAGGTTGGGGGTTGAGCAGTCAGCCATATAGTCACTGGTGAATGGTCAGATATTCCACGAGGGAAGTATTCTATCTTAGATATATATTCTAGCAAGTTGGGGGTGCCTATACTAAGGTCTATACGGGACAGGGATCCGTGAGTTTTAGAGAAGCATGAAAACTGTTTTACATTAGGGTTGCGTATGCGCCAAAAATCGGTCCAACCTAATTCCAGAATTAAGCGGCTGAGTGCTGTACCCCTGCCACCCCTAGGAGAATGGACTGGGGGATGCCTATCCAATTTAGGGTCTAGATAGCAGTTAAAGTCTCCCATGATCAGCAGTGGGACATCAGGTTTGCCAGCCAGGTACGTCAGCAGCAACTGTAGCACCTCCCGTGAAAACGGGGGTGGAATATATATAAAGGCTATAATCAATGTTAGGGTATACAACTTGCAGTAAATGAATATATATATACCAGCCCCATCCACCAGTGAGTCCAGCTCCTGGTATGTCAAAGCTTTGTGTATCAGTACACTCACCCCGCGGGAATAGGCGGTGTGAGTGGAGTGATAGGACTTGCCCACCCAGGCATATTGCAGGCAGTTCACATTGTCTCCCAGGAGATGTGTCTCCTGAAAGGCAATAATGGCCGGATGGAATTTGCGCAAACCAGAGGAGATCATGGTCCTTTTTAAAGGGTCATTCACTCCGCGCACATTCCATGAAACTATGGGCGTGGATACCATTGCAAATATTCAAAAATACAAAAAGAGGAGATTCTTCTGAGAGTCCGAGCTGATCTGGTTATATGGATACCCATGAGCATTAGAATTTGTTGCATCAAGAAGCATTTTTTCGATAGAAAGTTGTCCCAATGGAAGCTCAGTGTTCCGAAAGGATGAATTCTCTCGCGCAACTGCGCGGCAAAACAGTGAAAAAAAACAGAGCAAAAGTAGGAACAGATTGTGTTGAGGGCCCTGGATCCCGCCACGCCGTGGCGCATGCATCCAGAACTGTCCTGGAGCTGTAGGGTATGCGATCTGTCCTGAATATTAATGCCAACAGGGCACAGAAACATTAGCCATGTATCCCATGACTTCAAGCATTTTCTACTTATTTTGCACGATATCGTCCCCTGTGCGGGTCTGTGCGTCAAGTGAACAAAACTGGTTGTGAAAGATATAACGGTATTTCAGTGGTAGTCGCTCGCTTTGTAAACAATTGGTATAGTTCCTCTTCAAACTGGTATACATAAAAGGGAAAAAAATGAACGCCTTGCTTTCTCTTGCATTTCTTCTGCCATCTCTGGTTTATCCGGCTCCGTCGTCCCGGCCCTGGCGGCGCAGCGCTTGCTCATTATGGTCTAGCCATGTTGCAGCATCATGTGCATTTTCAAAAAAGTGGTTTTGTCCGTTGGCTGTTACTCTCAGCTTGGCTGGGAACATCATTGCATAGGGTAGTTGCAGCCTTTGTAGCCTCTTTTTAACATCTGCAAATTTTGATCGCCTGCGTTGTACTTCGGCGGAAAAATCTGGGTAAAATGATACTTTAGCGCCGTTGTGTTTAATGCTGCCTTTTTCCCTGGCCATTCTCAGTATCACCTCCCGGTCCTTGTAGTTCAGGAGCCTGGCCAGCACTGATCTTGGGGGGTTCCCGGGGGGAAGAGGGCGTGGGGGTACTCTATGGGCCCTTTCCACTGTGTAGATGGGGGAGAAAGCTTCTTTACCAAAGACTTCCTGTAGCCATTCTTCAATAAAGGCAGTGGGGTCACGTCCTTCCACTTTTTCAGGGAGTCCCACTATGCGCACATTATTGCGTCGTAGGCGGTTCTCGATTTCGTCTGTTTTACTAAGGGCTTGGAAAGCATTTTGAGTGGCCATCCTAACATCTCTGTGAAGGGGGGGCAACTGGTCCTCCACGTCGCTCATCCGGCCCTCCACTGCTGTGGTTCTTTCCCTGATCTTTTGTAGATCTTGGCGCATAAGGGACACCGTTTCTTTCAGGCCTCCAAATTTCTCCTTCAAATCATCAACTGAAGCAGTGCATTTGTGCACAGCACGCAGGATTTCACTCAGAGAAGGCTGTACATTGTCCTCTGTGGGGGAGTCAGATGGATCAGACATGAGATCCTGCTGCAGATCCAATGGCACTGTGTCATCTAGCATGCTTGTGTCCTCCCTGTTAGTCAGCTCAGAGGTGTATAAGGGCTGGGGGAAGTCATGCAGAGGGGAATTAGAGTGTCCGGCCAGCTTTTGAGTATAATAAAGCATGTCCCTGGATTGCTCCTTGCTTTTAGGAAGTTTGCTGGACTTACCCCCCTGTTCGGATTTCTTTTCCAGGCTGCGCTGTGCCTTAGGAGGCTGAGACCGGCCGGCGCCATCTTGGTCAGCTTGGGATTCCCAGGCCTCGGTCTCCATTCGATTCCCCCGGGTCATCATCAGCTCCAATTGTACAGCAATCAACACCGGGTGTCTCCAGGAGGTATCAGACAGCTCTCTGGGGCCGGCCACATGTCTTTGATAAAAAAAATGTCAATAAGCGTATATTTATTGGTTTGCACAAAAGTTATAGCGTCTACAAACTAGGGTACATTTTCTGGAATTTACACAGCTTTTAGATTATGACTGCCTATGTCATTTCTTGAGGTGCTAAAATGGCAGGGCAGAACAACCCCCCCAAATGACCCCATTTTGGAAAGTAGACACCCCAAGGAAATTGCTGAGAGGCATGTTGAGCCCATTGAATATTATTTTTTTTTTTGTCCCAAGTGATTGAATAATGACAAAAAAAAAAATTACAAAAAGATATCACTAAATGATATACTGCTCACACAGGCCATGGGCATATGTGGAATTGCACCCCAAAATACATTCAGCTGCTTCTCCTGAGTATGGGGATACCACGTGTGGGACTTTTTGGGAGCCTAGCTGCGTACGGGGCCCCGAAAACCAATCACCACCTTCAGGATTTCTAAGGGCGTAAATTTTTGATTTTACTCCTCACTACCTATCACAGTTTTGAAGGCTATAAAATGCCCAGATGGCACAAAACCCCCCCAAATGACCCCATTTTGGAAAGTAGACACCCCAAGCTATTTGTTGAGAGGCATGTTGAGTCCATGGAATATTTTATATTTTGACACAAGTTGCGGGAAAGTGACAATTTTTTTTTTTTTGCACAAAGTTGTCACTAAATGATATATTGCTCACACAGGCCATGGGCATATGTGGAATTGCACCCCAAAATACCAAAATACATTTAACTGCTTCTCCTGAGTATGGGGATACCACATGTGTGGGACTTTTTGGGAGCCTAGCCGCGTACGGGGCCCCAAAAACCAATCACCGCCTTCAGGATTTCTAAGGGTGTAAATTTTTGATTTCACTCTTCACTGCCTATCACAGTTTTGGAGGCCATGGAATGCCCAGGTGGAACAAACCCCCCCCAAATGACCCCATTTTGGAAAGTAGACACCCCAAACTATTTGCTGAGAGGCATGGTGAGTATTTTGCAGCTCTCATTTGGTTTTGAAAATGAAAGACAAGAAAAAATTTTTTTTTTTTCAATTTTCAAAACTTTGTGACAAAAAGTGAGGTCTGCAAAATACTCACTATACCTCTCAGCAAATAGCTTGGGGTGTCTACTTTCCAAAATAGGGTCATTTGGGGGGGTTTTGTGCCACCTGGGCATTCCATGGCCTCCAAAACTGTGATAGGCAGTGAAGAGTGAAAAAAAAAATTTACGCCCTTAGAAAGCCTGAAGGCGGTGCTTGGTTTTCGGGGTCCAGTACGCGGCTAGGCTCCCAAAAAGTCTCACACATGTGGTATCCCCGTACTCAGGAGAAGCAACAGAATGTATTTTGGGGTGTAATTTCACATATTCCCATGGCATGTTTGAGCAATATATCATTTAGTGACAACTTTGTGCAAAAAAAAAAAATTTGTCTCTTTCCCGCAACTTGTGTCACAATATAAAATATTCCATGGACTCGACATGCCTCTCCGCAAATAGCTTGGGGTGTCTACTTTCCAAAATGGGGTCATTTGGGGGGGGTTTGAACTGTCCTGGCATTTTATGCACAACATTTAGAAGCTTATGTCACACATTACCCACTCTTCTAGCCACTTGAAGACAAAGCCCTTTCTGACACTTTTTGTTTACATGAAAAAATTATTTTTTTTTGCAAGAAAATTACTTTGAACCCCCAAACATTATATAGTCTTTTTAAAGCAAATGCCCTACAGATTAAAATGGTGGGCGTTTCATTTTTTTTTAAATTGTTCCTTTCATATTTTTTTTTTTAATCGTTTTTATTGTTATCTCAGGGAATGTAAATATCCCCTATGATAGCAATAGGTAGTGACAGGTACTCTTTTTTGAAATAATTGGGGTCTATTAGACCCTAGATCTCTCCTCTGTCCTCAAAGCATCTGACCACACCAAGATCGGTGTGATAAAATGCTTCCCCAATTTCCCAATGGCGCTGTTTACATCCGGCGAAATCTAAGTCATAAAATGCTCGTAGCTTCCGGTTTCTTAGGCCATAGAGATGTTTGGAGCCACTCTCTGATCAGCTCTATGGTCAGCTGGCTGAATCACCGGCTGCATTCTCAGGTTCCCTGTTGAGACAGGAGAGCCAGAGATAAACACGGAAGACGGTGGGGGGTGGGGGGGGCATTCCCTCCCACTGCTTGTAAAAGCAGTCTAAAGGCTAATTAGCCGCTAGGATTGCTTTTACATGAATGCCGACCGCTGGCTGAAAAGAATGATACCAAGATGATACCTAAACCTGCAGGCATCATTCTGGTATAACCACTCAAAGTCGTGAATGGCGTACCTGAAGACAAAAAAATGCATACCTGAAAACCAAACATAATAAAACATAATAACAATAAAACATTGCAGAATAGAAAACGGTAAAAAAGAGCAGAACAATAGAGAGAGAATAGAGAGAGAGAGAGAGAACAATAAAACGACAACTATTTTTTAAAATTTTATATTATTTTTTTGTTTTTGTTTTTTTTTTACACTTTTTTTGGTAACTGTAACTTTTATAACTGTAACCGGTTCCAGGTTCGGGTCTCCCAATGGCATCTCCCAAGATGCAATGGCATCTTGGGAGACCCTGTGAAAGTGCGCCTAGTCTGTGCAATGCTGTACCCTACGCTAATACTCAACTAGTGAATGGTAGCGTTCAAAACATTCACCAATGCAAAGACCAGGATTGTCAGGACAGGAGGGAAAATAATAGCGGGTGTCACGCCTATATCCGCGCTTGCTGCAGATACGACATCTTTTTGGGGGGGTTCGCTGGGTAGGGCTACTCGGGAGGACATAAAGAAAATGCCTCTCATGCAGCCAACTGCATTTGTTTGGGGATGTGAATGGGGGAAGTACGGGTGCTGCAGAAGCGGTGGGTTCCCAATTAGGATTGGCGAATGCAGCAGGAAGGGCATTATGGGCACGACGGGCCTGTTTGTCTTCTTGGTGGCAGCGGGACACTACTTGTGCTTGCCACCTCACCAGCTTGAACTGCACTTATGGGACTCGCCACGTCACCAAGTGTTACTGCAGTGCTGGTTTGACTACGACCGGGGTGTACTAGGCCGCTGGTGCTTGCCAGTTCACCAAAACGCTACCAAAAAAACTGTTAGCGATCGCAGGGATCAGGCCTGACTCTGCGAGCGCTGCAGTTATGCGTTTAGTGTTTTGTAAGTGACAGTGATCGATCGATACTGCACTTGGGTGGGCTGGGCTGGGCCGGGCGGAGGGGCAAAACACAGGTGCTAGCAGGTATCTGGGCTGATCCCGCTAACACTGCATTTTTGGGAATCCTAAACTGCTGGGGACGCTAGTATAGATCTGATGGAATCAGATATTGATCCGTTCAGATACTATACCACTAAGGGAGGCATATGCTGCGTGCGTGGGTGTTAGCGGTACTGGCGCTAACCTGACGCTGCCTGGGGCAACGCATATCACCGCCGGGCGATCAGGGGGCTAAGCCTTTATTCGGTAATAAACGGCGGGTGCCCTGACACTATAAAAAATAAACAAACTAACCAGCGTCACCCGTAACACTTATACGGTTATCACTGGTGAAAGGGTTAACTAGGGGGCAATCAAGGGGTTAAAACCTTTATTCGATAGTATATGTGGGTCCCTGACGCTATAAAACGGCGAACCTAAATATTTACCCCTCTAACTAGCGTCACCAGCGACACTAATACAGCGATCAGAAAAATGATCGCTTAGTGACACTGGTGACGGGGGGTGATCAAGGGGTTAAAACTTTGTTAGGGGGGTACCCTAGACCTAAAGGGGGCTAACACTAACTGCCCTACCCCACTAACTGTCACAAACTGACACCAATGCAGTAATCAGAAAAAAAAACTAAAAAAAACCTGCTTGGTGTCAGTGTGACGGGGGGAGGGGGGATTAGGGGGTGATCGGGGGGGATCGGGGGGTAAAGGGTGGTGTATTGTGTGCCTGGCATGTTCTACTGTATGTGTGTGTGTTGTGCACTCACATTGCAGTCTTCTCTCCTCGCAGAGGAATGATCCTATTGGCTGGGACCGATCGCGAGGGGGGGGCCACTAATGAATGGCCTCCCCCTCACCTCCGATCGCCGGGGGACAAACGCCAACCGCCTCGGGCTGCGGGGGAGGTCTGATTGGATCCCCCGCCCGCGGGAGGCAGATCACGTACAGGTACGTGATTCTGCCTGCCCGTGCCATTCTGCCGACGTATATCATCGCGAGGCGGTCGGCAAGTGGTTAAAAAAATCTCTGTATTTTATTTGTTTCCCTCTTTTGATCACAGTCTAGGGTACTTTTTGATTCAATTACTTTAATTGTAGGGGGTATATATATATGAAAAGTAGTTTAGCCATGTTGAAGTGTCAGGTCACCTGAGACCAGGTGACAGATGCACTCTGTAGGAGTCGGAAGTGCACCGCTAAGGTAGTGGACCCTAGGACTGACTGCTGCGGATTGAACCCTGGAAGGTTCAGGAAGCAGGTCTACAGGATAACTAACATGGATCCCAGTGGGAGCTAGAGCATAGATTCCCCAGGGCGCGGAGTCTAAGAGCCAGCGGGTGTTCACCAGAGCCTCTAGTGGTGAGGATGGATTGCGCTGCAGTCTGGCTCCAGGTCGCGGCCCCCCCAGGGTCTCACAGCTCACGCTCACGGTAGACTTACAGGAGAAGAGAAAGGAGGCAGCAGGCTGGAACAATAAGGAAGTAAGGGGTAAGCCAAAGGTCAGGGTGTCTAGCAGACAAGGATAAACATAACAGAAGAAATAGGGAGTCCGCGCTAATGGGTGTAACTAGAAGCCTAGGTTGGAAGTATATTCCTAAATTGATAGACTGCTGCCCTCACATACGCTGACTCCACAGGGGGTGGAATGAGCGGAAAAAGTGAAAAAAGAAAAATGTGTGAGTGTGGCGCTGTCCCAAAGTTGCAAAAGAAATGTCTGCATATATACAATTTTATCCAAAGTGTCACGTGTGTATTCCCTTAAGTGAAATATGTATGGCAGTTATTACCACTCCTGTGGGTTAAAGTGACTGGTGATTTAAACATAAGAAGCATAATGAGTGCAATAAATCGCATCCAAGGTGTCTAGTGCTATATTCCCTCAAAAGGAAAAAACAGTATTAACCACTGCTAAGAGCATGAAGTGGTCTGTGTCTAAACACTAGAAAACACAAAGTTGCAATAAATACATCACACATGACATGCAAAAATTCTAAAATGTCTAGTGCTAAATAAATAAATATTAAAATATTGCTCTACAAACGTTGCAAATGACAAAGTGACAAGTGCCCTATGAAGAGGTCACTCTGAAAAGTACTAAACACACGTGCCATGCAAATGGTTCTATGATAGTAAACAGTTCATATGGGTATGTCCCCGGTGCACTATAAGTGAAAAAAGGCGTCCGTTGTGGGATTCCTCAAAGCACACAACAGGTGTTAATCCAGTGCTGGTGTCTCGCGTTGTGATTGTGCAGAGAATCACCAGCTGTATAACCCCTGCAGGGGTAACGAGTAGTCACAGTATGTGCCACTGTGCAGCAGTACTTGGCAAGACCAGGACCAGGATGATATCATAAGGACATAAGAAGAAAGGATTCCATAGTGTGAAACCGTTTCAAAACCACTATTTATTAGGTCAGATAAAAAGGGTACTCACATTGTAGTGGAAAAAAATGAGCGGTGTACAATGCTTACATAGATGTTCCTAAGCGTCAGCTTTGCAGGGAAATGTCAGCAAGGCGTTCAGTCAAAGGCCACGCCCTACGTACGTTTCGTCACACGGACTTCTACGGACTTCTATGAAAAATGCGGAATGCGGAAATGCACACAGACTTTCCTGACCTGCCTCAGGACATCCTGTAAGCTCGGGTATCTGCCTAAGAACCACTGCACCACCAAGTTAAGGACGTAAGCCAAACAGGGCACATGGGTCAGCTGTCCCTGTCAGAGGGCGGAGAGGAGGTTGGTGCCATTGTCGCAAACCACCATTCCTGCCTTAAGCTGGCGTGGCGTCAACCACCTCTGAACCTGCCCCTACAGAGCTGGCAGAATCTCTGCCCCAGTGTGGCTCCTGTCCCCCAAGCACACCAGCTCAAGCACCGCATGGCATCTTTTTTCCTGCGTGCTTACGTAGCCCCTTAAACGCCTACGGAGCACCGCTGGTTCCTGAGGACAAATCAGCACAGGAAGAGGCCATGGAGAAAGAAGAAGAGGAGGGGGTGGAGGAGAGAGGTGTGGCAGAATGACCACTAGTAGAATTTTGGAGGCGTGGTGGCGGAACAACCTCCAACACTACTGCACCCTGTCCTGCATCCTTCCCAGCTGCCAGAAGAGTCACCCAGTGTGTGGTGAAAGATAGGTAACGTCCCTGTCCATGTCTGCTGGACCATGAGTCAGTGGTAATATGCACCTTACCGCTGACCACCCTGTCCAGAGAGGCATGGACATTGCCTTCCACATGCCAGTAGAGAGCCAGAATCGCCTTCCGTGAAAAAAGTGACGTTTGGGAACCTGCCACTGAGGTACTGCACATTCCACAAACTCACAGAAGGGGGCAGAGTCTACCAACTGAAAAGGCAGCAGTTGAAGTGCTAGCAATTTAGCCAAGCTAGCATTCAACCGCTGGGCATGTGGATGGCTGGGAGCGAACTTCTTTCGCCGGTGGAGCAACTGGGGTAAGGAAATCTGCCTGCTAGAATCAGACGTTGGTGTATGGATAGCAGATTTCCCCCAAGTACTTGGCAGTGGCACACCTAATTCTACACCTTCATTCCTCTCAGTGCAGGTTTCTGAGAGGACTGAAGGTATAGTGGGGTTAGAGATCCCAGCTGATGAGGAGGAGCAAGGAGAGGTCCGCCTTTTTTCTTTGGTGTGGGTCTTTTAGGTAGTGTTGGCAACGGGCTGCATGGGAACTCGACTTATGTTTGATTAAGCATGTGGTACCCAAGCGCTTGCTGTCAAGTCCACACTTGATACGCTTGAGACATATGTTGCAAATAGCAACGGTGCGATCTGCTGCACATGTCTCAAAAAAGGCCCGCAGCAAACAACTTTTTGAAAAACGCACGGAGTCAGCAGTGCCCTGCACATGCGGAGCTCTGCGGTGTGATGCAGTCGGTTGCCTGCCCTTAAGCTGGCCCCTGGAGGGCATCCTGCCTCGATGGAGATGTGCCTCCTCCTCCTCATCTATCCTATCAGGCACCCACGTAGAGTCAGTGAGCTCATCATCCCTTCCCTCCTCGTCACTGGAGCAAACCTGGCAGTATGCTGCAGCTGGGGGAACATGGCTGCCAGTTTGTTGTCCTTCTTGGGCAACCCCTCTCTCTGGGCTCACGTTACTGCCTTCCTCAAGCTGGGTACCATCATCGGAGCCTTCAAAACACTGTGCATCTTCCTGCAGCATGTACCTGACACTGTGGTCGAGCAGTTCGGGGGACTCCTCCGGTGGGGCTAGGGAAGGAGTAACTGATGATGACCACGAGTCCAAGGAATAGGCCACTTTGGCACCTGCATTGGCAGCCAAGGTAGCCTGGGTGACAGAAGATGAGGAGGATGAGGACAGCTTGGTCATCCACTCTACCAACTCTTTGGCATGTTGTGGCTCAACACGGCCAGCTGCCGAGAAAAAGAACAAGCATGCCCCACGGCCACGTGCTGATGAGAATGCACTGTGTCCATGACCAGCACTGTTGCCTCTAGACACAGAGCCTGCTTGCCCTCTTTTATTGACCTGTGACTGTCTGCCTTTCCTTGTTGGCCTTCCAGACATACTGTCTTTGATATATTGGAATAGGTACACAAGGAATGGCCTGCAGTGAGATGTAGCTGCACAAAGCTGGGATGTGTGTATATATATATATATATATATATATATATATATATATATATATATATATATATATACTGATTCTACTGCAGCTAGCTGAATTGCCTGCCTGCCTGTAGTATTATTAGAAAGAGAACACCAGCAATTGTCTGCAGTTAGATTTAGTTGCACACTGTGCACAGGATACAGTACACTGACTGAACATACTGCAGCTGCCTGCCTGTAAGTATATTAGGAAGAGAATACCAGCAATTGTCTGCAGTTATCTTTAGTTTCAAACTGTGCACAGAATACAGTACACTGACCAAAAATACTGCAGCTGCCTGCCTGTGGTATTATTAGGAAGAGAACACCAGCAATGGTCTGCAGTTAGCTTTAGCTGCACACTGCACAGGATACAGTACACTGACTGAAAATACTGCAGCTGCCTGTCTGTAAGTATATTAGGAAGAGAACACCAGCAATTGGCTGCAGTTAACTTTAGTTGCACACTGTGCCCAGTATACAGTACACTAATATACTGCAGCTAGCTAAATCAACTGCCTGCCCTAGGTATTATTAGGAAGAGAACACCAGCAATTGTCTGCAGTTAGCTTTAGTTGCACACTGTGCACAGGATACAGTACACTGACTGAAAATACTGCAGCTACCTGCCTGTAAGTATAACAGGAACGGATCTAGCTAAACTGAATACTATATATATATATATATATATATATATATATATATACACATACACACACACACACACACACACACACACACACACACACACACACACACACCCCACACCACACCACACCTAGGATGCATATATATACACACAATACACTGACTTCAGCTAACTGACTCCCCTGCCTACTCTATCTAACTCAAATAAAATGACACTGTCTCTCTCTCTCTATCTCTCTATCTCTCAGCACGCCGGAACACACTACACAGGCTGACTTGCAGGCGGCCTTATAAAGTGTGGGGCGTGTACTAAATCCCCTGAGGCATAATTGGCCAAAGCCACCCTGCCTTTGGCCAATTACGGCTCTCCTTTCTTTTCGCACTGTGATTGGCCAAAGCATGCGGGTTATAGTCCAATCATCAGCCAGCAATGAACTGCCATGCCGCAGTGAATTATGTGCCATGACGCACCACTCGAATTTGGCACGAACGGCCCATAATGTTCGCAATTCCATGAACTGTCGGCCGATGTTCGAGTCGAACTTACGTTTGACTCGAACTCGAAGCTCATACCTAGTTGTGGCTATAACATCCCTGACAGCAGGCAGCGTAGTGATATTCAGCTGTCAGGGATGCAGTAGCCGGAACTATAGAAGTAGCATCAGAAAATGTGGCCGCTTGCCTACTCCATGGTCAGTGGCTGCACTCACAGGAGTTATACAGCCAAATGAAAAACAGTCCCACTCGCATAGTCACAGTGTTCCCATTGTCCATCAGTAGAGGTACCAGAATGTAGATCCTGCCAGCAAAAAAGCCCTGGGGTGTGCCTGGGCATTAGGGTGTGCCCATGCACACCCCGTGTGCACGCCTATGGCAAATATAATTGCTTTCTGAGTGATTGAACTAGAACAAGTACTGTATGTACAGAAATGAACACATTGACACTTTGGGCCCAATTTGGACATTTTCATTTAGGGGTGTACTCACTTTTGTTTTCAGCGGTTTAGACATTAATGGCTGTGTGTTGAGGTATTTTGAGGGGACAGCAAATTTACACTGTTATACAAGCTGTACACTCACTACTTTACATTGTAGCAAAGTGTCATTTCTTCAGTGTTGTCACATGAAAAGGTATAATAAAATATTTTCAAAAATGTGAGATATAGGGGGGTTTGTCTGACATAAAATATATATTTATTGTAAATAACTGTTAACGATTCTTTATATATACATATATATAAATATATATATGTATATATATATTATTCTACCTGCATTTAAATGCTATTATTAATGTAATTTTTATATAATTTTTAATTTATTAGTAAATAACATTTTGCAAACCCTGAAATATGGTTTTACCCATGGCATGTTCTATTACAGTTATACGGGTGTTTATCAATTATGAAATATATTTTATTTTAATCTATTAATATTTATACTTGCATACTTTATTAAAATTATTTTATAATTATTATAAATGTATTTTGCATTTATATGAATTCATTTACTATACACCATTCACATTTAAATAGGGACATGTATGATCTTTAAATATTGATAAAAATAATGTTTTTTTTAATAATTTGGTTAATTTATATTTTGTAGGGGGAATTTTACTTTATTATTTTATTAATATGTTGTTGAATAATGTGTGCTGATTTGTGTTAAACTTTTGTATTTTACGCTTCCTCATACTGTAATCCCGCTGCATCACACAAGATCACAGTGAGAGGAGCCGTTCTCAGGAATTCCCGCCGTTTATAGATCGCTTCTCAACTCAGCATGAGAAGCGATCTACAGACCTTTATAAACAGGCACTCAGAGGAGAGCGATCTCCTCTGAGAATGCCTGAGAACTGAATAGTGGTATTTTACCGCGGTTTCATTAAAAGACACCTTAATAAAAGCTGATCATTTTAACCACTTCAGTACCAGGCACTTTCCTGCCCAGCTCAATTTTCAGCTTTCAGCGTTGTCGCACTTTGTATGGCAATTGCCCGGTCATGCAACAATGTAACCATGTGACTTTTTTTTCACACAAATAGAGCTTTCTTTTAGTGGTAATCACCACTGGGTTTTTTTTTTTAATTTTTTTGCTAAACAAATAAAAAAAAATACCTGTAGATGACTGGGTGAGGTTCATCCCTAGCTGGCGGTTCTCATTTTCCAAAGACTGACCTTTATAAACTGGAAGACACAAAGTCAGGAGACATAATAGATAGAATTAAACTCTTACTTGTTAGAAGGGTCATCATTTATCACAGTGCAAATCAGAGAGAAGAATTATTTCTGATGGTCCTTGTGTCCCTTCAACAACCAGATTCTACATTTCATTAGACAGTTTGATAAATCAGGCCCAGAGACTCTCCCTTCTTATGGATTGTGTCCCCCATACTGTATAACTTACCCAGTGCTTCAATCATGCGGATGAGGATGATATTGGATCCCACAAGGAGGGTTATAATGACCCCTTTCCAGGAAGGCCGCCAGAGGTTCTTCCCACTGATATCTGTAGAGATTATCAATAAATCATTTGATAATAATAATAATAATAATAATAATAATAATAATATATATATAGATAAAATCCTCCCTACTTTATATTTCTAGGACTCAGTAGAGTACAGGAATAAAGTTCAGTGGTGGGCTTCTCAACAGGTGAAGGGACAGGAGCCAATCCTTTCTTACTGTATAGAGGAGGAAGTCATGTCACTGTGATGCAACTTCCTCCTCTACAGAACTACACTTCCTGGAAGTAGAGTGGAGCTGTGGAACTTCCCAGCTTCAAGCCAATCACATGTTCATATTAACAAGCCCCACTTCTCCAGTAGCCTCCCTGGCGGTATGATTAGGTCAGATTTTTGCCTCTCAAAGCGGTACAATTATTTTGCATAGAAATTTGGCGTTCTATATTGTAGGCCTGTAATTCTTAGAAATAACACACTTAAATCTGTCCAAACAAGAGTCTAGTAGATATCCCGGGTATGATGAAGTTTTAAACACAAAATCATAAATTATAATATAATAAATAAATATAAATAATTATAAAAAAAATTATAATACAATAATAATAAAATGAATTTCCCCACAAATCACTATCGCTCAATTCTGCAAGTGTTCTAATTTACTATCGCTGTTTTCTAGATGGTCTAAAACCACTTTTGACGTAAAGGGACACTTTTTGGTTGCTATGGACAATCTCCAGTTTCCAGGCACAAAGAACAGTATATATAATATAAAACTGCATGCAGGACATTGGACAAAGCACTGGGGACAAAAGGGATGTGAAATGATTTCATACAGTAATGTAATTTGTAAGATTACAGTGTACTGTATGTGTTATGAATTTGAATTTTTTTGAATTTGCTGCCGGGCTCCGCCCCCATGTGTCACGACACTCGCAGGGAACGGAGCCCGGCACACAGAGGCTTCGGGCGGAGGACAGAGCCCAAGGACACAGCGGGGGGACATCTCAGGATCCTAGGGACAAGGTAAGTATACTGCACCAGGATCCTGCAATGCAATCCCGAGTGTGGCTCGGGGTTACCGCTAATGGTACTGAAATTTAACCCCGAGCCACACTCGGGAAAACCACCAAGGAGGTTAAAGTGTATCTAAATATAAAAAAAAAAAAAACATGTAATATATTGCAGCTTACCAGTCCTTAGATGTGGTGGCTGCATTAGCTTTCATTTTTCAAGCTAAGAACATTTTTAGCAAGTACAGAAAATACCTGTTCATCTTGCCAGAAATACAGTGTCCTTTCCACTTCCTGTGAGCTGAAGAGAAAGCACAAACAAAGGTATCCCTCTTTTGTAAACCAATAGTCCCATCAATCCACCATGTCCCTGAGATAAACACAGTCAGACATGTTTGAAGTCGAGCCTGTGTGACAACCAAGGTCATACCTGGAAACATGTTGAAAGAATTCCTGAGAATGGGGGCAGAGTAGGGGCACGTATTAGTGGGTGGGATTAATAGCAGGGCTAATAAGGGCATGAATGTTTAGGAGATAAATGGGGTTCCCCAAGTCCCAGGGTGGTGGACATGTTTCCATGGATAGTAATCAAAGACCTTTTGTACCACTTCGCCAAAATAAATGGGGAAATATTTAAACAATTTATGGTGCCCCACCATTTTATATGGGTGAGGCATGGACAAGTCCTGCCCATCATTGAAGTACCTATTTTGGGAGGATTGCAATAAATTTGGTCGGACCATTGGTGAATTCCACTAAGGGCCACCAGCATATTCTTGTTTTAGATTATGCGACCCACTATCTAGAAATGATTCCTTGAGAATGCCTTGGCAAAGACCATCACCAAACTGGAATAGCAAAAGAGATCCTTATGGATCAAGGGACTTCTTATATCAAAAGTGATGAAGGTTTTATTATACACTGCTAAAGATCAAATAGTTAAGAACCTCTGAGAATCACCCACAAACTGACGGGTTGATGGAGGGGGTTTAACATAACACAAAACATTATGCTGTATAAGGTAACTGACAAAGATGGGTGGGACTGGGATTGTCTTCTTTCCTGTGTCATGTTCACATTCTACAAAGTCCCACAGGGGGTCATTTACTATAGCGCTATGGCGCTAATTCGCGCAAATTGCCGCAAATTAGCGCTAATTTGCGGCAATTTAGCGCTAATTCGCGGCAATTTAGCGCGAATTAGCGCTAATTCGCGCTAAAACGGTATTCACTATAGCGCTGGTGAGAAAATTCTCCCAAAATCGAATTTACTATAGCTCCCTGAAACTAAATAGAGCCCAAACCCTTACTCTGCTAAAACCTAGAGAATTGCACATGGAAATAATTTTTAGAGCATGATATAATTGCCTAAATGGTACTGAAATATGCGGTATATTATTTAAAGATTATCTGCTTTTAAACTGTGTGAAAAAGTGATTTCTACACTGAAATATCTTTAAAAGTCTGAAAAGTGAAAAATTCCCCGTTTTGGACAACTAGGTGCCAACAACACTGAGCATGCTCAGACCTGAAAATAACTCTCATTTTAACTCAAGTGTCTTTTTTACCTGGAGGTATAGTAAATACCAAAATGAGAGCTGATTAGAGAGCATTTTTTGGGAGTTCAAATCTGCTCTAATTTAGTCCAAATGAAGTTTCAGTCATTGATTCTAATGTAACAATTGTAACTTTCACAAAAAAACCTTTTAATGTTGAGATGAAATGTATCTTTCTGTGAAATAAATTTTCCTTTGTAACATTGTTGCTTCTACTTAAAATATTTTGATTTTAAGAATGCTACAATGTGGAATGTTTTGATGTTTTGGTAAAATATATTTTTCTCTGTCACTTTCACTTGTTATTCTTCATCTCACAACAATCTTTACCCCAAACTCACACAGATGTCTTTATAATCCACAAACAATACAATTGCTGATGAAAATTTAAAATGAATCACATTTTTTTGTGCTTTGTATTATTTCCAAATATTCATAATTTGAGCCCAAAAAATGTGATATGTGTACCAACATCAGAAATCAAAATGTAATTCCCAAAAATTTGAGGGTAATATTCTACTCTCACCCACAAAAAAACACCAAATATCACAGAATAAATCAAGAAGAATAACTCTTGAGTAATGTAATTCCATCACCTGTATGTCCATAGAAATGCAGTATTTATGTGTTTTTATGTGTATTTATGTGTAGTTATGTGTAGGAGGGTCTCACATGTGGCAGCTCCGTGGCTTAGAGGTTAGAACTTCTGCTTAGTATCTCTGAGGGTCTGGGTTCAAATCCCAACCATGTTACTTCATGTGAAGAAGTTGTCTCATCTCCCAGGTCCTATAATTATGTCTAAATGTAGTAGTTATGTGTAGGAGGGTTCCACCACCATTGTAAGTCTTTTCCAGATACACTATATAGCCAAAAGTATTGGGACGCCTGCCTTTACACACACATGAACTTTAATGGCAGCCCAGTCTTAGTCCGTAGGGTTAAAATTTGATTTGGCGCACCCTTTGCAGCTAGAACAGCTTCTGGGAAGGCTGTCCACAAGGTTTAGTCTGCCTATGGGAATGTTTGATCATTCTTCCAGAAGTGCATTTGTGAGGCCAGGCACTGATGTTGGATGAGAAGGCCTGGCTTGCAGTCTCTACTCTAATTCAGCCAAAGGGTGTTCTATCGGGTTGAGGCCAGGACTCTGTGCAGGCCAGTCAAGTTTCTCCACCCCAACTTGCTCATCCATGTCTTTATGGACCTTGCTTTGTGTACTGGTGTGCAGTCATGTTGGAACAGGAAGGGGCTTTCCCCAAACTGTCCCAAAGTTGGGAGCATGAAATTGTCCAAAATGTCTTGGTATGCTGACGCCTTAAGAGTTCCCTTCTCTGAAACTAAGAGGTCAAGCCCAACCCCTGAAAAACAACCCCGCACCATAATCCCCCTCCACCAAATCATTTGGACCAGTGCACAAAGCAAGGTCCATAAAGACATGGATGAGTGATTTTGGGGTGGAGGAACTTGACTGGCCTGCACAGAGTCCTGACCTCAACACAACAGAACACCTTGGGGATAAATTAGAGAGGAGACTGTAGGTCAGGCCTTCTCATCCAACATCAGTGCCTGACCTCACAAATGCACTTGGAAGAATGGTCAAACATTCCCATAGACACACTCCTAAACCTTGTGGACAAGAAGAGTTGAAGCTGTTATAGCTGCAAAGGGTGGGCCAAATGAGTTTTGAACCCAATACTAATACTGGGATGCCATTACAGTTCATGTGCGTTTAAAGGCAGGCATCCCAATACTTAGGCCAATATACTGTATATTGCTTGTGACACTGAGCATGGCTATGGACTTAGGGCTGGTTCACACCACAGAGATGCAGAGAACATGTGTGGGGTTGCCTGGTGGCTTAGTGGGTAGCAGTTCTGTCTAGCAGCACCTGAGATGTTGGTTCAATTCCCCAACATGCTAATACTTGTGTTGAAGTTTATATGTTCTCCCTGTGTGGGTTTCTCACCACAATCTAAAGACATGCTGGCACCTTATTTGTCTCTTGTCGAAATAGGTTCTAATGTTAGAACATTAATTTTGGACTTTATATTGGAAGCTCATTGCAGCCAGGGACTGATGTTAATGTTTATTAGCACTAATCATGCCCAGGGACTTGGACATTTCCAATTTTAGGGTTTACACTGCACAGGTACATATGCTTAGAAAACTGTTGCTTTGTTTATGTGGATGCAAATGGACTTTGGTCTTTGTCCTGTAGTTGGAGATTTGATGCACATAGCCAAGGGCTAACACAGTTGCGAACACTATTATGTGTTCCTGACCATCAGGTGCAATCACTTTAGACATACATGAAGAGACAGATTGAAAGATACTGGTGGGCGTGTACTTCTATTGGGTGTGTCAGTGTGCTAACGATACAACCTCTCTTATATAAAGGCCTGCAGTAGGGGGGGTTCGTTTGGCCTGAGAAGGTCAGGTTTTTTGTTGTGATGGAGAAGGAATGATATTGGGAGATTTGATGAAATTCTTGTGCATTTTTTTCAATCAAAAGTGGGTTTATGTGGCCATGCTGTCAATGTTGTGTGTGTATTGTTCCTGTCTGATCATGCAAACATCGTTTGGAAGCATCTGCTGACCTACTATTTTTTTAAAATTTATTTATTTTTTTTTATCTCGTTTAATCGTGTACACCGAAATGCAGCTTCCAGCAGAACATGGTCACCAATGTATGTGTGGATTGTGGGCTGGTGGTGGGTGTTTTGAATAAGTCTTTTGTAATATTATGTGGGAATGCTTTGTAAGAATGACTGTTAAGTATGTTTCTATAATCTTGCAGATAACAATGTGATGTGTTGCCCATTATACACAGAAATTAAAGCTGTGTCCACTCTAAGATTTTGTCTAATTTTAGATTGTAAGCTCCTATGAGCAGGGCCCTTAAAATCTCATTGCTAAATGTAGCACCATATATCCTGTCCAAAATTTTTTGAAGCTAGTAAATGAATGTAATTTTTTGTTTTTCTGTTGGTATAATAAAAGTACATAACTGAGCCTTGTTGTGGTGTCTTGGTTTTTTTTTTTCTTCTACTTTCTTCTCTTTAGTTTGTGGGTGGTGGTTTTGGGAAAGTGCAATCTCTTATTTTATTTCAATATGTATTTGTGCACCAAACTAATCTCTTTGCCCTGGTTCACATTGATGCTACTTTGAAATCGCGCTACTTCACTTGAAGTAGCACTATTTCAAAGTAGCAAGGTCAGCGTGATTTTAGGTGCTACTTGATAGACATCCGTGTGGCTTCATACACAAATGTCTATTGAAGTCGCACCAGAAATCGGCAAAAGTAGTGCAGGAACTACTTTAGCAAATTGGTGCGGTGCAACAAAAAAGTTGCATCGATTGGAACAGTGCCATTGCTGCCAATAGTCATGCGATTTGATCTCTCAAATTGCATGACAAATTGCTCCAATGTAAACCTAGGCTTCTGCACACCTGCAAGTAAATGATAAAGGTAGAATCTTTATATATAACAGCTGTGGAGAATTGCAGGTAATGAATTCAGCTGGTGGATAGGCAGTGTTTGTGTCAGCTTTAGTTCACATTGGTGCGATTTGACAATTGCACTGTTTTAATTGGTGTGACTTTGGGGTGCAATTTGTATTGATATCAGTCCAGAAACCTGCACAGATGTCTCTGAAATTGCCCCTGCAGTCGGGACTGACATGCGGGAATGAAAGTGTGTGATTTCAGCTGAATGATTTCCTCCTGCTGCTAAGCCAGGGACACCATTTCTTATCGAACGCCTTTAAATATCATAGGTAGAAATACAAATTTGCATATCTGCAAATAAACAAAAATAATAAAATTCTAATAGTGGTTCCGATCAAATATTTGCAGCAGCGATCAAAAGAGTGTAGTTTCGCCTTCTGACCCAGAAATAAGTCATTGTAATCATCCAGAAGTCCCTGTGCTGGTCAAGATCTCCATCTAGGTGGACATGGCGAGGTCCCTCTCTAGCAAAGAGGAGGTGCGGCTCATTTTCCGGATAAGGGTAAGATATGTACTTGTGCTTAATCAATGCAGGGTGGATTTGGTAGTTAGATTTGGTGTGGGTGGGGTTCATTGATTTGTTTGGCATCCCCACACATTTGCTTCTGGCCCATGTGCACACATCACTTCCTGCATTTGTTCTGCTGATGTAAATGCAAGTATAAATGAGAGCTCCTTTCTATTAAAATATATATGACTTGTTTCACAGTTGGGCGACTTTGGACTTCCGAGTTGCTTGACAAGTTGTACCCCCATGATTCTTAATGAGAACTAGGGATAGGCCGAACATCCCCCCTGTTCGGTTCGCAGCAGAACATGCGAACAGACAAATAAATTAAATAAATTTGTGCGAACACCATTAAAACGGCTTCCCGCCTGCCATACGCCAAATGATGTCCTCGGCTTTGAGCGGGGATATCTGAGTGATGCCTGTAGCTACAGACATCATCCAGATATCGTCTTTTAGAGCCTGCGAATCTGCATACCATAAGAATGATCATAGTGGCTGTTCCACTGCTTGATCATTCTAACAGGAGGCGAGGGGACGTCCCCCCCCCCTCCCGCCACCCTCCGGTGCTTGTACCGACTTATCACTACGATCGGTGAGTCGGTCACAGGATCTGCCAGCCCCGGATGTTTAGCATAGAGATTTCTGGTGGACCAGATGGTCGCCGGAATCTCTATGATCGTTCGGAGGCCGGGCATGGTGTTATGACGTCACGCCCGACCTCTGTATTGAAAAAAAACCTGCGCCGCTTCGGCTGGGAAGCAGAGATCGTTTTTTGTTTTTTTTTTATTTCAGGCTTCTAAGCCTAGAGGTGAGATGTGGGGTCTTATTTACCCCACATCTCACTGTAAAGAGCACCTGTCATGCTTATTCCTATTACAAGGGATGTTTACATTCCTTGTAATAGAAACAAAAGTGATCAAAAAAATTTTTTTTGGAAAAAAAGTGTCAAGCTAAAATAAAAAATGTAAAATTAACAATAAAAAAAAAAAAAACTCTTAAAGTGCCCCTGTCCCTGTGAGCTCGCATGCAGAAGCGAACGCATACATAAGTCCCGCCCACATATGAAAATGTTGTTCAAACCACATATGTGAGGTGTCGCCGCGAACGTTAGAGCGAGAGCAATAATTTTGGTCCTGGACCTCCTCTGTAACTCAAAACATGTAACCAGTAACAATTTTTAAAGCGTCGCCTAAGGGGATTTTCAAATAGCGAAGTTTGGCGCCATTCCACGAGCGTGTGCAATTTTGAAGCGTGACATGTTGGGTATCTATTTACTTGGCGTAACTTCATCTTTCACATTATGCAAAAACATTGGGCTAACTTTCTTGTTTTTTTTTTTAAAGCCCAAAACTGTTTTTTCCCCCCAAAAAACGCATTGGAAAAATTGCTGCGCAAATACCGTGCTAGATAAAAAGTTGCAATGACCGCCATTGTATTCTCTAGGGTCTCTGCTAAATTTGGGGGTTCTATGTAATTTTCTAGCCAAAAAATTATGATTTTTACATGTAAGAGAGAAGTGTCAGAATTGGCCTGGTAGGCAAGTGGTTAAAGTCTATGGGATACGAACATGAATAATCAAAAGTGCTAATTTTAAAGGCTTATATGCATGGTATTGTCATAAAAAGTGTTTGGGGACCTGGGTCCTGCCCCCAGAGGACATGTATCAATGCAAAAAAGTTTTAAAAATGGCTGTTTTTTCAGGAGCAGTGATTTTAATAATGCTTAAAGTGAAACAATAAAAGTGTAATATTCCTTTAAATATCGTACCTGGGGGGTGTCTATAGTATGCCTGTAAAGGGGCGCATGTTTCCCGTGTTTAGTACAGTCTGACAGCAAAATGACATTTCAAAGGAAAAAAGTCATTTAAAACTACTCGCGGCTATACTGAATCGCCGGTGTCTTGCTGAGAAAGTTCCCTCGGCGGATAAGGTCCCCCCTGTACTGCGCAAGTGCTGCGCTTGCGCAGTACCAACGACTAGCAGCTGCCGAAAATAGCCAAAGATGAAAATCTTCAATCATCTGTACACGGCGCCTGCGCCCTGGGTCCAGGCTGAAGCCCCACCATCCAAGTGGACCTAGAGGGGGAATAAAAAAGTGCCGAGCAAAGCGAGGCCGTGCCCGAAGCGTGGCGAGCGAAGCGAGCCCGCGGGAGACCCTCTTACAGGCGCCGTGTACAGCTGATTTCTTCTCTATTTCACTTCGGCTATTTCCGCCGGCTCCTACTGCGCAGGCGCTGCGCCTGCGCAGTAGAGGGGGGTCCTTATCCGCCGAGAGGAACTTTCTCGGCGGAACACCGGCCCGACAATACACATAAAAGTTCATTGATAAAAACGGCATGGGAATTCCCCACAGGGGAACCCCGAACCAAAATTTAAAAAAAAATGACGTGGGGGTCCCCCTAAATTCCATACCAGGCCCTTCAGGTCTGGTATGGATATTAAGGGGAACCCCGGCCAAAATTAAAAAAAAAAATTGGTGTGGGATCCCCCTCAAAATCCATACCAGACCCTTCAGGTCTGGTATGGATTTTAAGGGGAACCCCGCACCAAAATTAAAAAAAAAAAAAAATGGCGTGGGGTACCCCCAAAAATCCATACCAGACCCTTATCCGAGCATGCAACCTGGCAGGCCGCAGGAAAAGAGTGGGGGACGAGAGGGCCCCCCCCCTCCTGAACCATACCAGGCCACATGCCCTCAACATTGGGAGGGTGCTTTGGGGGTAGCCCCCCAAAGTACCTTGTCCTCATGTTGATGAGGACAAGGGCCTCATCCCCACAACCCTGGCCCGGTGGTTGTGGGGGTCTGCGGGCAGGGGGCTTATCGGAATCTGGAAGCCCCCTTTAACAAGGGGGCCCCCAGATCCCGGCCCTCCCCCCTGTGTGAAATGGTAAGGGGATACAAAAGTACCCCTACCATTTCACCAAAAAAATGTCAAAAATGTTAAAAATGACAAGAGACAGTTTTTGACAATTCCTTTATTTAAATGCTTCTTTCTTCTATTTTCTTTCTTCTATTTTCCTTCGGTTTCTTCCTCCATCTTCTTGGTCTTCTTGTTCTTCTGGTTCTTCTTGTTCTTCTGGTTCTTCATCCAGTCTTCTCGTCCGGCATCTTCCTCAGCGGCGCCCTCTTCACTTCATCTTCTTTCCTCGGGCCGCTCCGCATCCACGATTGAATGGGAGGCTCCCGCTGTGTGACGCTTCTCCTCGTCTGACAGTTCTTAAATAACGGAGGGCGGGTGACCCCGCCCCCCTCTGACGCAGGGCGGGTGATCCCGCCCCCCTCTGACGCACGGGGACTTCCCTGTGGCATTCCCCGTGACGTCAGAGGGGGGCGGGGTCACCCGCCCTGCGTCAGAGGGGGCGGGGTCACCCGCCCTCCGTTATTTAAGAACTGTCAGAAGAGGAGAAGCGTCACACAGCGGGAGCCTCCCATCCAATCGTGGATGCGGAGCAGCCCGAGGAAAGAAGATGAAGTGAAGACCGCGCCGCTGAGGAAGATGCCGGACGAGAAGACTGGATGAAGAACCAGAAGAACAAGAAGAACCAGAAGAACAAGAACCAGAAGAAGAAGAACCAGAAGAAGAAGAAAATGGAGGAAGAAACCGAAGGAAGATAGATGAAAGAAGAAAGAAGAAGCATTTAAATAAAGGAATTGTCAAAAACTGTCTCTTGTCATTTTTAACATTTTTGACATTTTTTTGGTGAAATGGTAGGGGTACTTTTGTATCCCCTTACCATTTCACACAGGGGGGAGGGCCGGGATCTGGGGGTCCCCTTGTTAAAGGGGGCTTCCAGATTCCGATAAGCCCCCCGCCCGCAGACCCCCACAACCACCGGGCCAGGGTTGTGGGGATGAGGCCCTTGTCCTCATCAACATGGGGACAAGGTGCTTTGGGGGTTACCCCCAAAGCACCCTCCCAATGTTGAGGGCATGTGGCCTGGTACGGTTCAGGAAGGGGGGGGCCACTCTCGTCCCCCCCTCTTTTCCTGCGGCCTGCCAGGTTGCGTGCTCGGATAAGGGTCTGGTATGGATTTTTGGGGGTACCCCACGCCATTTTTTTTTTAAATTTTGGCGCGGGGTTCCCCTTAAATCCATACCAGACCTGAAGGGTCTGGTATAGATTTTGGGGGGGACCCCACGCCAGTTTTTTTTTTAAATTTTGGCCAGGGTTCCCCTTAATATCCATACCAGACCTGAAGGGCCTGGTATGAAATTTAGGGGGACCCCCACCTCATTTTTTTTTAAATTTTGGTTCGGGGTTCCCCTTTGGGGAATTCCCATGCAGTTTTTATCAATGAACTTTTATGTGTATTGTCGAGCCGGCAATTCAGTATAGCCGCGAGTAGTTTTAAATAACTTTTTTTCCTTTCAAATGTCATTTTGCTGTCAGACTGTTCTAAACACAGGAAACATGTGCCCCTTTACAGGCATACTATAGACACCCCCCAGGTATGAAATTTAAAGGAATATTACACTTTTATTGTTTCACTCAAAACATTATTAAAATCCCTGCTCCCGAAAAAATGGCTGTTTTTAAAAAAAAAAATTGGCATTGATCCATGTCCCCTGGGGCAGAACCCGGGTCCCCAAACACTTTTTATGGCAAAGAACTTGCATATAAGCCTTCAGTGAGAACTTTGGATTTTGCAGGTTCGAGCCCCACTGACTTCCACTATTCCAGCATATGTGATCTGACAGGCATTATTGCCGCAATTCCATTTGCATTAGCGCTGACTTTCTGAGAGTTGAAGTCTTCCTGGTCTTTTTTGAGAGTTATTTTTTGGTACTGCAGGAGAATGTTTTGGCGCTATAGTAAATGACCCCCACAGTCTACAGAGGGGCTTTCTCATATTGAGATGTATGGTAGATTTTCCCACAGCCTACTGGATATTACAAAAGAGATTTGAAGGTTACACCATGTCCCTCAGATGCAGGACCAAATTGTATAACAAGTGTTAATAAACAGTGTGCTATGTCTATGTCTATAGGTACTACAGTAGACTGTTTAGTGTAGACGTTGGGGTGAAGAATGGAAAGGATAAAATATGGGGTTTCTGTGTTTGACATGGGGAGAATACATAGAGTACCATTGCCTTTGGAAGCAGAATGAGGAAGAAACATTTTTGCTTGAACTGGGCTGGGCAGGGAGGGCAGGAGGCGGAGCCTAGCAGAGCAGACATGCATTGTTAGAGCTCCACACCGCTGAGGAGAGAAGAGAAGGACAAAGCGGAGCCTGCAGGCTCAAAAGGTATCCATTTGAACCTTTTTGCCCCAGGGAACAAACTGTGAAAGTTTGGGCAGGAAATATGGTACTGGGAGGAAACCGTGGCAGAAATAAAAATCACCTCACAAAGAGCTCACAGGCACTCACTGCAGCTGAAGCAGCTCCAGTCACCTCACAAGATACAGCATCAGGGCGCTCTCACAGACAGAAAATGTCACAGCAAGACTCTCCATTTGAGTCAGATACAGAACAAATCCTCTCACAAACTTCTCCACAAGCCTCCTCAGCATCCCCAGTAATATTATTACAATTTGAAAAGATGCTTCATAAGGCTTTAAAACAAACCTCAGACCAAATAACAAAAAGCCTAACCAAAGAAATAAGAGAGCTGGGAAACCGCACCGCAGCCTTAGAAATAAAAATGGATGAAATTGAAATTACAACCCAAGAAAATATAACAGAATTGGAACAATTAAAAAAAGAGAATTTAATACTTCAAACTAAGCTCGAAGATTACGAAAATAGAGCCAGACGTTCAAACTTGCGCATAAGGGGAATACCTGAAACTGTGACAGACCTGCAATCTACTATTACTGCTCTATTACAAGAACTAAAGCCAGATATCCCTATTGAACGTTTAGAACTGGACAGAGTACACAGAGCCCTCACAGCCAAAAAGAAAGATGGACCCCCACGTGATATAATCACAAAATTTAATTATTACAGAACGAAAGAACAAATACTAATTGCTGCAAGAGAAAAAAAGGAACTTAATTTTCAAGGACACAATTATCAAATTTTTGCTGACCTATCCCAACTTACTATTACTAAAAGACGATCCATGAAACCCCAACTAATGGAACTGCAACGCCACAACATTATGTATCAATGGGGCTTCCCCTTTTCAGTCAGATTTAACTACCAAGGTACAATTTACAGAAGCAGATCAGCAGATGAACTACAACAAACCCTTTTAAAATTAAATCTGACAGAATCCACAAGCAGCAACACTCCCACACGCAGAAGAATGGCGTCATCTTCACCTTCAGGCAGCACCCAGAAAATTTCAGAACAAAATGGGAATCATCATTCTCACAAAAGAGGCTGTTATGCCACATCATCCATGGACCAAGAAGATTCAATGGACTGACATCCTAATTCCTGATATCTCTTCATTTATTATACTAAGAGATGGTTCTCTGTAAAAAACCTATATTTATAACTGAATGTAACTGCATTCTGATAGTCACACACTGTGTGGGATCATGTTACATTCCAGTTATATTTCTTATTACTTCTGATTCATATAGCCTTAGAATATATAAGTGAAATAAGGAAATTCTTGTTCAGTTATATATTATCAGGTAATAACAATAGATTTATTACTTTTTAGGACAAATATGTTCAATAATCCAGAAGTAATGGAAGCTTTTTCTTTCTTTTCTTAAAACAAATATATTATTACCTAACTAGTTCCTAGAATTATGTTTTTGTTTATTCTAATCTGAAGCAATACAACCTCAATTTTATGAGTTAACATATCTAAACAGTTACATATGAATAAAATATGTAATTGTTTACTCTAAAAGGGTTAAAATCCCAAAATAATTCAAACTATCTTCATCAATACCAAAGTTATTAACAGTACCTTTCTAACTGAATTATTTAGCCTAGGGCAAGACTAACCATATACAACCACCCTGGAATAAATAATTTCAACAAAAACTATATTCTGCACTCCAATTAATGAAACATCATTTTGATGTCTTTTGACATAGCACTTCTCTCCTGTAAGCGGAAGATCCGTGTACCCCCATTAGCCCTCCTCATTCTCCCAACCATATTATGTGGGAGTGTGACGAAGGCACTTATTCCCCTGAGAGAGATATTTATTCTCTTTCACGGGTAAATTGTGATTACTTGCAAAAAATAATTTATACAATGTATCATCTAATCTCATATGTTTTTTGTTTACTCTTTACTCCAGAATTCACTGGTTTCTTTTCTATCTATTCATCTCTTCAGTCCACACAGGTTGATCTGCGCAGTCAGCTCTGCATAACAAAAAGTAAGTCAAAACTATTTGATCTATTGCCATGGCACCACTGAATATACTTTCCCTGAATGTTCAGGGAATAAATGTCCCTCAAAAAAGGACCAAAGCCTTCCGTACTTTCCATAACAAGAAGGCTCACATAGTATGCCTCCAAGAAACACACTTCACCAAAGATTCTACTCCAAAATATATTTCTCCTTTTTATCAACAAATTTACACGGCTTCTGCCTGTACCAAGCAAAGGGGAACTCTAATTGCATTTCACCGATCCACACCATTCACCTTATCATCAGAAATTAAAGACCCAGAAGGTAGATACCTGATACTCATGGGTTATATAATGGATACAGCAATCACGGTGATTTCCTACTACGCTCCTAACAAACAACCTACACCATTCCTCTCACATATATTACAAGTGATTAATACACACAAAATAGGAACAGTGATAATGTGTGGGGATTCGAACCAGGTCCTCCTCCCATTTCTAGATAAATCACCTTTTACACCATCCAAAATAACCTCTAGATTACCTTTTTCTCAACTTCTTTCCAAATACAATCTGGTAGATTCATGGAGAGAAAGTAACCCAATGAAAAAGAAATTCACTTATTTCTCGCACCCTCATCAAACCTTCACCAGAATAGATCATATTTTTCTAACAATAGGAATGATACCAGAAATTATTGCATCAGATATAATTCCGATTCCGTGGTCTGACCATAATGCAGTATACACTACTATAGCCTCAGCCATACCAAAAGCGCATGACCCAACGTGGTACTTACCGGACATAATGCTCAAACACCCACTACATCAGATGGCCATTGAACAAGCTTTAAAGGAATACATATCAATTAATAATACAACAGACATCTCCCCAATAACACTGTGGGAAGCTCATAAGCCTGTCTTGCGTGGTACAATACAAAGACAAATGGCACTATTTAAATGGGAACGCAAAAATCTAGCAAAAAAACTAGAACTCAATTTTAATGCAGCCTACATATCATTTCAAGATAACCCATCTCAGAGCACAAAATCTCATCTGGAAAAATCTAGATTGGAATACGATCTATTTCTCACTGAGTCAGTTGATAAATCCCTCAAACGCTCCAAACACAATTTCTACATGAATACAAACAAACCAGGTACATATTTGGCTCGGGCATTAAATTCAACTAACAAATCTTTCAAACCAATACGTTTGAAATTATCAAAAAATGTTTACACTTGTAATCCAGTTAAAATAGTCCATAAATTTCACTCACATCTCGCAACTTTATACAAGACAAACAATGAATTTAATCCTACAGAAGCTGAATCCTTCTTCTCAAAAATAACCTTACCTGAGTTATCTCAGAATCAAAAAAGCAGTTTGGATGAGCCTATAACTATAGATGAAGTTGCTAACGCCATAAAAGACCTAAAACTTAACAAAAGACCAGGCCCAGACGTCTACTCGGCTTTATACTATAAAACATTCTCAGAAATACTCTCTCCCATTCTCACTGAAACTTTTAACAAACTTCTAGATGGACATTCTTTTCGGCAAGAAACACTAATGGCAATTGTTTGTATGATCCCAAAACCCCTTTCTGATGATACTTCCTGTGTGAATTATCGGCCTATCTCTCTGTTAAACCTCGATATTAAATTATTAGCAAAAATAATAGCAAAACGCCTCAATAGTATTATAGGAAAATTAGTACATAGAGATCAAGTAGGCTTCATGCCAAATAGACAGGCAGGCGATAATATACGCAGGGCAGTGTTATTGGCACATATTGCTAAAAAACGGAAAATCCCTTTATGTTTTCTATCTCTCGATATTAAGAGGGCATTTGACACAGTATCCTGGCAATATATGCAATATTCATTACAAAAATGGGGTTTTGGACCCCACTTTTTAACATGGATCAAAGCATTATATAATAAACCCAAAGCCTATATAAAATATGCTGGATACAAATCTGAAGCCTTTAATATCGAAAGAGGTACCCGACAGGGTTGCCCATTATCTCCCTTATTATTTGCCCTTATACTCGAACCCATGGCCCAATACATCAGAACAAACCAAACTATAACTGGCATTGAAGTAGGAGGTATTACACACAAATTATGTATATTTGCAGATGATATATTACTTTTTCTATCATCACCACAGGTCTCTGGTCCTAACTTAATACCAGCTCTTGATGGATTTGCAGCCCTATCCGGCCTTATGATTAATCCTAAGAAATGCCTAGTGCTTAATATTTCACTCACAAACATGGAATTGATCCCGGCTAGGGCTGCACTCCCATTCACATGGGCAGAAAGATCAATCCCATATCTTGGAATTCATTTAACAGCATCTCATTCTGACTTATTCTCAACCAATTATCCTCCTGTATTAAGACAGATCACAAATCTAATAAAACAATGGTCGCAACTTCCTTTATCCTGGATAGGGAAGATTAATGCAATCAAAATGACTATTCTACCCAAATTGCTTTATCTATTCAGAGTCCTCCCTATTCCAATTCCTTCCTATTTTTTGAGAATAGTACAAAAAAGAGCAACTTCGTTTATATGGGGCTCTTCTAAACCACGTATACCTATACACACACTACATCTTCCCAAAAATAAAGGAGGCCTGGGATACCCTAATTTTACTAACTACTACAGAGCAGCACATTTGGCCAGTCTGTCCAAATACCATGCAAAACAGGAAATCCCATTATGGGTATTTATAGAGGCTTCAGAAAATGACCCTCTATTAATATCAAATTTATTATGGCTTGATCCTAAAGACCGCTTTAAAATTCATAATCCCATAACTAAACACTTCTTATCTCTCTGGGATAAACTAAAAACCAAATATCAGTTACAATCTCCACACAATCCTCTCCTTTCTTTTATCAGAAATCCGGCCTTTTATCCGGCATGGATCTACCCAAATTCTTTTAAAGCTTGGACAACATCAGGCATTCAGATACTAAATGACTTCATAGCATCTAAATCATTCCTTTCATTCCCATCGCTTAGAGAAAAATATGATCTACCAAACTCTGAGATATTTAGATATCTCCAAATCAAAAATTTCTATACACCATTCCTAAAGGGGGATACACCATTATCCCAATTATCCATTTTTGAATCAATCTGTACAAAAGATCCATTTGCTAAAGGTACAATTTCATCACTTTATAATCAATTATATGGAGTAGCAAATCTTAATAGACCCTCTTACGTTCAGAGGTGGGAGGAGGACCTGGGACGAACTTTAGAAGACACGGACTGGTCTAATATATGGCTCACATCTAAGTCATCTTCACCCAACATCTTGGCACTGGAGACAAATTATAAAGTCCTAACTCGCTGGTACCTTGTACCCGCTAGAGTGGCAAAATATTCACCTAATACCTCAGCTCTTTGTTTTCGAGGATGCCCAGAAATAGGCACATATTTACATATATGGTGGACGTGCCCAGTAATCCAAACCTTCTGGAAGGAAGTCTTCGTGATTGCATCTAAAATATTTAAAAAAATAATACAACCAGATCCATATTTAACTTTACTTAATCTAAAACCGGAATGGTTAACACTCTCTCAGTTCAAACTTATGATCCAACTAATAACGGCTGCAAAACAAACAGTGGCCAAGGCATGGAAATCTCCTACATTGGTACTAGCAGAAACAATTCACAGAATGAATAATACAATGTCCCATGCTAAGATGGTAGCCATCGATCAAAATCAAATTCCAAAATTTGAAAAACTTTGGCATCCTTGGATAAAACAACAGTTCCTGTCAAATTTCAATGACTCTGTCCTGTTGCCATGGTAACAGATTAAATGACTTACAGAGACACCCATTCCAAGGCTTCAAAGAGAACTAAAAAGAATAATAAACTGACGAGCGGGACAACCTTGTGGACCATACCTCTACCTTTCAACCCTTTTTCTTCTTTCTCTTTCCTTTTCTCCACCTTACGATTAAAGCTCATTATCAGAATTTATTTGACCTATATACACTCTACTTGTAAACAATATGTATAGTAGGTATAAATCATTTAAATACCTACAAAAGTAACTAAGGAAATGATATATATCTTTAATTTAGGTTTACGTGAACCCAATGTTTAATATTTGAAATTTCATGATATTTACCTATATAAAACCCTACTGTAAAACAATGAGCTTACTTTATAGATCCTTGTAAACTTACTTTATGTATCTTTATAACATTGTATACTCAATAAACTTCTTTTGACAAGGAACTGGGCTGGGCAGAAGCACAGGGGTTGATTTACTAAAACCGGAGAGTGCAAAATCTGGTGCAGCTCTGCATGGTAGCCAATCACCTTCTAACTTCAACTTGTTCAATCAAGCTTTGACAAAAAAATCCTGGAAGCTGATTGGTTTCTATGCAGAGTTGCACCTGAATTTGCACTCTCCAGTTTTAGTAAATCAACCCCATAGTGTCTGTCAGCAGCTGGTTTAAAGTATATGTCAACTCTCACTTTGTAAAACAACCCATTCAGTTTAAAATAGAAATGAAAGGCAAAACATTTATGTATAGATTTAAAAAACATTACAAATACCTTTTTTCCCCTGTTTTATACGTGATCACATTTCCTCTAAGCTCCACACAGCAGCACTCTGATCTTCCCTGTGAATGGCTATGTGGTGGTGGTTGGTGGTGGTGGTGGTGGGGGGGGGGGGGCATGTAAGCAGAAGTCTGATCATTGGAGGAGAGCACACTGAGTTCCCAGTATAGCTAGAGAACTGTTTTTAATAGGAAAGCAGAGGGACTGGCAGGAACACCAGAGATTTCACACAAAGGAAGCAATACAAAGAAAACAGGAGACTTTCTCATAGAAGTACATGGTACAGCAGGCATCAGGAATATGAAATGTTGGGTTTACATATTCTTTATACAGCAGTGTTGACAAGATTGTGAGAAAAGGTAGGAGAGCATATTGGAGAAAAAGGAGGGTGAAGGTTGAGTTTGGAGTGTGACCATGTGTAATACGGCAAGATAATAGAGTTTTGACCTGATGGATGTCTGAAATCATTGCCATTGTTATTGCTGAATCTTTAAAAAACTCTTGATTTGTGATGAATCTTGTGGTTTGGACATTTCTTTGTCAGGAGGTTAATGTGGGAATACCTCCAGTTGATATTCCTATAGTTCTATGTACTGTTCTATTTGGTGCTTGAATATGTGTTTGATGCTCATTTACAGTTATAACATCATAACACGTTTTCAATGTCTAATTTATGAGGTCAGGACCAAAAGGACAGATAAGGAGGTTGCCCATAATTACCGCATTTCATTGTCTTTTTCTTATCCTAAATCCGGAAAATGAAGCATGGAGTCTGAATTCCCTGAGTCATGTGACAATGGCGATTCTTAGTGATGACTATTAATACCAGTGATCACTGTTCTGCAATGATGCCTAAATCCCATCAATCATTTCGACAATATTATAAGACAGAAGAGCTTCTTACCTGTTCTCTCCATGTCTGATAATAAAAGGAAAGTCCTGAACTGTTGTACAGTGATGTCAGATCAAAAAGACTATATGTATGACATATCATGTAATATACTATACATGGTGTGACTGCACTGCCACCCCCCTGTTCCTGTGTGGTCACCCGGGCTGAGATCTGTCCAGTCCAGTCTAACCGTGAAGAAGAGTGTGAAGATCATAACATCCTGTATTTCAGAGTATGTATGTGTGTTTGTGACTGTGCATGTACAGTATATTATATTGTTAGCTCCTATGGGGTGCAGGAACTGATATGAACCAGCCTGTGTGTCCACCTAAAATCTAGAACTCCCCTGTATTTTACCACAAACTGTAAATTCTGTATTTAATCTTTGTATGTCATTGTGAATGAGTACTGCTTTATGTCATCAGTATGCTGGGTGTAATTGTCAATATCCGTTCTTAGATTCAATTAGGGATGTGACGAACACCCCCGGTTCGGTTCGCACCAGAACATCCAAACATGCAAAAAACTTTGAACACGCAAACACCGTTAAAGTCTATGGGACACGAACATGAAAAATCAAAAGTGCTAATTTTAAAGGCTTATTTGCAATTTTTTGCCCTAAAAAGTGTTTGGGGACCCATGTACTGCCCCAGGGGACATGTATCAATGCAAAAAAAAGTTTTAAAAACTTAAGTTTTTTCGGGAGCAGTGATTTTAAGAATGCTTAAAGTGAAACAATAAAAATGAAATATTCCTTTAACCACTTCCCGCCCGGCTTATAGCAGAATGATGGGCGGGCGGTGGTTCAGTTATCCTGACTGGGCATCATATGATGTCCTGCAGGATAACAGCCGCCGCGCGGCCATGGGGGGCGCGCATCGCGGTGATAGGTGGTGCGGTGTGTCAGTCTGACACACCTCTACACCGATCTTGGTAAAGAGCCTCCGACGGAGGCTCTTTACCACGTGATCAGCTGTGTCGAATCACGGCTGATCACGATGTAAACAGGAAGAGCTTTTCCTCACTCGTGTCTGACAGATGCGAGTAGAGGAGAGCTGATCAGCGGCTCTCCTGACGGGGGGTCTGTGCTGATTGTTTATCAGTGCAGCCCTCCCTCAGATGCCCAAACTGGACCACCAGGGAAGTCTCCAGGACCACCAGGGAACCACATAACATGTGGATGGCCAGGTACATCCCCCATGGCCATCCACATGTGCAAATTAATGCCCAATCTATGCCAATCAGTACCCACAAATGGGCACTGACTGGCACCATTATGGAACAAATTAATTCAGTGATGCCCAGCAATGCCACCCATCAGTGTCATCAGTGTCACCTATCAGTGCCCATCCATGCCCATCAGTGCCCACCTATCAGTGCCCATCCATGCCTCCTATCAGTGGACCCATAAGTACCCACCAGTGCCACCCATAAGTACACATCAGTGCCACCTACGAGTGCCCATCAGTGCCGCATACCAGTGCCACATATCAGTGCCCATTAGTGCCACCTACTGTATCAGTGCCGCCTATCAGCGCCTATCATCAGTGCCCATCAGTGCCACCTCATCAGTGCCACCTCAATGGTGCCACCTCATTGGTGCCACCTCAATGGTGCCACCTCATTGGTGCTCATCAGTGCCACCTTATCAGTGCCCATCATTGAAGAAGAAAACGTACTTATTTACAAAAAATTTTAACAGAAACAAAAACTTTTTTTTCAATATTTCCGGTCTTTTTTTATTCACTGCGCAAAAAAAAATTAACATCGCAGAGGTGATAAAATACCACCAAAAGAAGGCTCTATTTGTGGGAAAAAATTATAAAAAATTTGTTTGGGTACAGTGTAACATGACCGTGCAATTATCATTTAAATTGCGACAGCGCTGGAAGCTGAAAATTGGCTTGGGCAGGAAGGTGTATAAGTGCCTGGTATTGAAGTGGTTAAATAATGTGCCTGGGGAGGTGTCTATAGTATGCCTGTAAAGTAGAGCAGTTTTACAGTGTTTAGAACAATACCACAGCAAAATTACATTTCTAAAGGAAAAAAAGTCATTTAACACTGCTTGTGGCTGTAATATAATATCGGGTCCTGGCAATCTAGATGAAAATCATTGAGAAAAACAGCATGGGTTCCCCCCCAGCCCATTACCAGGCTCTTTGGGTCTGGTATGGATATTAAGGGGAACCCCTCACCCAAATTTTAAAAAAATGGTGTGGGGGCCCCCAGGCACTGTATACTCTGAACAGAAGTATATATACTATACGGCCTGCCCCATATACTCTGCAGAAAATTGGGCCTTAGGTGTTGGTGGTGCCAGAATACTGTAACCCCTCACAGTTACTCTTGTTGGGCGCAGGAACAGGCCCTGCTGTTAAATATTATATCAACAATTGTAATTACATGCCTCTGTTAAACAGGGGCAGAAAAATTGGGCCTTAGGCAGTGGTGGTGGTGGTGCCACAACACTGTAAACCCTCACAGATACTCTTGTTGGGCGCAGGAACGGCCCCTGCTGTTGAAATATTTGACCAAAAATTGTAATTACATGCCCCTGTTAAACAGGGGCAGAAAAATTGGGCCTTAGGCAGTGGTGGTGGTGCCCTAAACCAAAAATATTGTTGGAAGCTAGCATCATCAAGATTGAGGAGGAATAGGATAGTCACTCAGCATAAGAAGTCTTCAAGGGATCCCACATCCATAGAAAAATCAATCAGTTACATCAGCATCAGGTGCTTGATAGCTGCTGCTGATCCAAGACTGATTCATTTTTTTGAATGTGAGCCTATCAACGGAGTCTGTGGACAGGCTCACTCTATGATCCATTACAAACCCTCCAGCAGCACTGAATGTGCGTTCAGAAAGAACGCTGGATGCAGGACAGGCCAGTAGCTCAATTGCATATTGAGCAAGTTCTGGTCAGTGTTCCATCCTCAAGACCCAGTAACCCAATGGATGGTCTGTTGGAAAGATCGCCAAGTCTGCTCCTGCCCCAAGATATACATGCACCATGTAATGCAGACGCTGGTAATGGTTGCTTGAACTGATCAGACCTTGGCGTTGAGGACTGAAAAATTGTCTAAAGGCATCGGTCAGTCGGCCACCTTCTCCACCGCTCTTCCTTTGACTGAATGAAGCCTCAGCAACACGTTGTCCAGCACAAGGAAATTGTAACCTCCCAGGGTCTGGAAATGTATTGCACAAACCTTTCTTCATGGCCTCCTGAAGATTTTTAATCCTCTGCTCCCTCTGCAAAGGCAGGATGAGTTCTGCAACCTTACCCTTGTAACGTGGATCAAGAAGGGTTGCCAGCTAGTAATGATCCCTTTCCTTGATACCACGAATCCTAGGGTCCTTTTGCAGGCTTTGCAGAATCAGGGAGGCCATGCAGCGTAAGTTTGCAGACGCATTCGGTTGTAAGTCCTCTGGGACACTGAGGATGACGTTGTCAGGAACTACCTCCTCCCAACCACGTACAACTCCTTGGGTTTCTGGGGACTAAAAACCATCCCTTGAAGACTGTTGCTGAGTGTTGTCCTCTACATCCATGCTGACACAATCCTCCTCCTCCTCTCCTTCCTGTGTGTTTGGTGGGCCCACAGAAATGCTATCTGGATAAAGGGGGCCTTGAGAGGTAAGGAAGTCCTCCTCTTCCTCCCACTGTTCTGCCTAAAGTGCCCCGTCAATTATTCCACAAAGTGTGTGCTCCAACAGGAAGACAAAAGGGACAGTATCACTGATGCATGCATTGTCGCTGCTCACCATCCTTGTGGCCTCCTCAAATGGTGACAGGACAGTGCATGCATCCTTGATCAGTAGCCACTGGCATGTCGAAAAAAAGCCAAGCTCCCCTGACCCTTTCCTGGTGCTATACTCACACAGGTACCCATTGATGGCCCTCTGCTGCGAGTGCAGCTGCTGCAGCATTGCCAACATTGAGTTCCACCTCGTGGGCATGTCACAAATGAGGCGGTTGGTGGGAAGGTTGCATTCCATTTGAATGTCAGCCAGCTGAGCACTGGCATTGTATGACCGGCGAAAATGACCACAGACTTTTCTGGCTTGCCTCAGGAGATCCTGTAAGCCTGGGTACCTGCTCAAGAACCGCTGCACCACCAAATTCAGGATGTATGCCAAACATGGGACATGGGTCAAGTGTCCCTGTCAGAGGGCGGAGAGAAGGTTGGTGTTATTGTCGCATACAACCATTCCTGGCTGAAGCTGGCGTGGCGTCGACCACCTCTGAGCCTGCCCCTGCAGAGCTGACAGAATCTCTGCCCCAGTGTGGCTCCTGTCCCCTAAGCAGACCAACTCAAGCACTGCATGGCATCTTTTTGCCATCTGTAGGCCCTTGAATGCTTATGGAGAACCGCTGGTTCAGAGGAGAAATCTGCAGAAGAGGCCATAGAGGAAGAAGAAGAGGAGGGGTGGAGGAAAGAGCTGTGGCAGAATCACCACTAACATTTTGGAGGCATGGTGTCGGAACAAGCTCCAACAATACTGAGCCCTATCCTGCATCCTTCCCGGCTGCCAGCAGAGTTACCCAGTGCACCGTGAAGGAAAGGTAACATCCCTGTCCATGCCTGCTAGACCATGAGTCAGCGGTAATCTGCACCTTACTGCTGACCGCCCTGTCCAACGAGGCCAAAACTTTGTCTTCCACATGCCGGTAGAGAGCCGGAATGGATTTCCGTGAAAAGAAATGGCATTTTGGAACCTGCCACTGAGGTACAGCACATTCCACAAATTCACGAAAGGGGGCAGAGTCTACCAGCTGAAAAGGCAGCAGTTGCAGTGCTAGCAATTTGGCCAAGCTAGCATTTAGATGCTGAGCATGTGGATGGCTGGAACCAAATTTTTTTTTTACAGTTTAGCAACTGAGGTAGTGAAATGTGCCTGCTAAAATCAGATAGAGGTGTACTGATAGCAGATTGGCTGCAAGTACTTGGAACACCTATTGCTATACCATCATTCCTCTCAGTGCAGGTTTTTGAGAGCAAAACAAGGAATTGGTCGCACACTGGAACTCCAAATTATCTCAGTGTCATCTTTATTGTCAAAAGGGTCAGACAGATACAGGCAATGGTAGATGTTTCACAAGCAGTAGCTTGCTTGTTCACAACCAATGTAACACTAAACAGGCAGATCTTTTAAAGGAGTCCACCCAAATTGGGATATACCCAAAAATACACCTGACTCTAATAGTGCCACATACAAACAACATTTCAACCAACATTTTAAAAACATTGCAACGTTTAAAACGCATATATACAGTATGTCTGAAACAAATGCACACAAAAATAGTAAAAGTCATAATAAAAATATATATATGTAAGCTTGCTGCCATTTATCCACACTTAAGTCACAAGCAAATCATGAAAAAGAAGAAAAGTAAAGAAAAGGACAATAAAGCCTAGAAAAAAGACACAACAGTGTCCAAATCCAGGGTTATGAATGCCCAAAACACACCTGTTCATTAAAAACATGAATGCAAAATGTCTATGCACACAGGGTAAACATTCATCGGTGTATATGTAAATAGATGTATAAAGCAAAATCTCATTGGGTATTAAAAGTTCAGAACCAAAACTTTGTTTAGCTAAACTGAACCTCAATGTAATGTAGTGCAGGTTTTTGAGAGGACTGGAGGTATAGTGGGGTTGGAGATCCCAGATGAGGAGCAAGGAGAAGCCCGCCTTTTTCTTTGATGTGGGTCTTTCAAGTACTGTTGCCAATGGACTACATGGGAGGTCGTCATATGTCTGGTCAAGCATGTGGTGCCCAAGCGGCTGCTGTTCTGGCCACGCTTGATCCGCTTCAGACATAGGTTGCAAACAGCAACGGTGCGATCTGCTGCACACCTGTCAAAAAAGGCCCACACCAAGGAAATTTTCAAAATCAGCGGGGAGTCAGCAGCGCCCTGCACCTGCGGAGCTCTGCGGTGTGATGCAATAGGGTGGCTGCCCTTAAGCTGCCCCCTAGAGGACATCCTGCCTCGTTGGAGTTGTGCCTCCTCTTCCTCTCTTCTATCAGGCATCCAAGTAGAGTCAGTGACCTTATCATCCCCTCCCTCCTCGTCACTGGAGCAAACTTGGCAGTATACTGCGGCTGGGGGAACATGACTGCCAGTTTCTTGTCCTTCTTGGGCACCCCCTCCCTGTAGGCTCACGTTACTTCCTTCCTCAACCTGGGAACCAACATCGGAGCCTTCTTCTTGTCTGCAGCCCACCCTGACCTTGGCTCACCATCCGGCTCTCCTTTGCTTCTTCCATCCATCCTTATCTGACAGTGTCTTCTGGTACTTCCCTAGCGAGCAGGGTGAATCCGGGGGTCGTGACCTGGGGTCAGCATGCAGCTAAGCCCAAACCCTTGTGATGGGGTCCCTGGCAGAATACCGACTGGCCCTTAGACTCCACACCCTGGGGGATCCCATGTTACCTGCTCACCTGTTGGCTCACTGTAAGTGGTACCGTGACAGTTTGCTCAAGCCATGAGCGCCTCTGAGAATCAGCCACTGACCGAGGATCAAATGCAACATCTAGTTCAGAGACTTAACTCCCAGCAAGCAAATCAAGAGCAAATAATGCTGGTCCTTCAGGATCTTGCCTCCTGTCTGGATCGTCTGCAACTCGCTGCAACTTCAGCTCCTCCCGTTCCTGCTTCTGCTTCAGCTGCTCCCGTAGACGCTGTAGCATAGCTTTCACATGGAGACAATGGGTAGGTAAGTCTGGTGAGAAAATAAGAATATCATCCAGATATACAATAACACAGACATACAGAAGGTGGTGGAAGATCTCATTAACCAAACTTTGGAAGACAGCTGGGGCATTGCATAAGCCAAAGGGCATCACAAGATATTCATAATGTCCGTCCCTGGTGTTAAAGGCGGTCTTATACTCATCTCCTTCCCGGATTCTTATTAAATTGTAGGCCCCTCTAAGATCCAATTTGGTAAAAACATGAGAACCTCGCAGTCTGTCAAAGAGTTCCGAAATTAAAGGAAGAGGGTATCGGTTCTTCACGGTGATGGCGTTAAGACCCCTGTAGTCGATGCATGGACAGAGAGAATCATCTTTTTTTCCCTACAAAGAAAAATTTGGCTCCGGCAGCAGAGTTGGATTTCCTGATGAAACCCTTTTGCAGGTTTTCCTGAATGTATTCAAACATGGCTTGTGTCTCTGGGATAGATAGAGGGTAGACTCGGCCTCGGGTAGGAGAGGTCCCTGGTAAAAGATCAATGGAGCAGTCATAGTCTCTGTGAGAAGGAAGGCAATCAGCGCACTTTTTGCAGAAAACATCTCGGAAGGACTGATATTAGGAAGGCAACATGGGAGTTGTGGAGGTCTCAGCCAGAGGAATGGAAGGAAGTGGTAGTACCTTGGAAATTCATTGTTGCTTACACTGAGGACCCCAAGCCAATACTTGTCCAGAGTTCCAGTCAAGATGCGGAGAGTGTTTCTGCAACCATGAAAGGCCCAGGATGATGGAACCGAAGGACTTAGGCAGAATTAGGAAAGAGATTTCCTCCTCATACAAAACCCCAATGCATAACACAATAGGAGGGGTTTTAAACCGGATGGGGCTTATTAGCAACAAGGAACCATCTACTGCGGTCACGGAGGGGGTATAGCCAAGGCAACAAAGGCAACTCGGAAGTCAAAGATTGTTCAATGAAATTCCCGGCAGCTCCAGAGTCCACGTATGCAGAGAGTTGATAGGCATTTAGAGCCCAGTGGATAGCCACGGGAAGGGTGAAACGAGGAAAGCGTACAAAATTAAGGGATCGGTCTAGATCACCTCCCTCCGAGTGACCTAGACCCTGGAGTCCTGGGCAGGAGTTCGAAAGATGTTCTTTATCACCACAATAAAGGCACAAGCCCAATCCCATGCGCCGGGCATGTTCCTCTGGACATCCTGGTGGCCCTCTCTTCCTAAGGATGTCAAAGAGTATGTTCAAGCTTGTATGGTTTGTGTACTATCCAAGTCTTCCACGTCCGCCCCAGCTAGGTTGCTTCTGCCCTTACCAGTTCCCGATATACCGTGATGTTGTATTTCCATGTATTTTATCTGGGATCTGCCCCCCCTCAACAGGTTCTACAGTCATCTGAGTAGTGGTGGATCGTTTCTCCAAAATGTGTCACTTCTTTCCTCTCCCAGACCTACCTTCTGCTCCCAGTCTTGCCACGACATGGGATGCCTTCACATATCGTCTCTGACAGAGGAGTTCAATTTACTGCTCGGTTTTGGAGAGCCTTGGCCAGCTCCTTTGGGATTAAATAGGATTTTTCATCTGCCTTTAATCCCCAGTCCAATGGGCAAACAGAACGTGTCAATCAAAATCCAGACTTGTCCATGGAGAGTGTGCAATGAGTTTAAGTAGCACACCTGGGACAACCAACCCCCCCACCCTCCTAGAGTTCAAGGATGTTGATGGTAAGTTGAGTTCCCTCCTATGAGCAAGTCTCGTGAGGGCATCCATCGTCAGAACTTTCCATGTCTTTAGGGGAAAGCATTTCCCATGCCTGGTTGGAAATCCACCACACCAGGGAGGGCCAGGAATATGAAGGCTGCACAGATGTAATAGCAGCTCCTGCCACAGACTTGCGCAAGAATGGGCCACAAAAATATGCCAATGTCATTAGTTCCACCACTTTTAAAAGTGTCACAGCCTGCAATCCGCAATAGTCACCAGCTATGGGGGTGCCAGCACAATAGGACCAGAGATGGGCACAATAGGACCAGAGATGAGCACAAGGCCCAGGCCCAGGACTTACCATGAGCAGAGCAGCGTTGAACGGCATGGGAGGTAAGTATTCACGCTCTTCAGATTTTTATTATGCGACAGAACCTTTTTATGTCTAAAAAAAGTAAACTATTTTTAGGTTTGTATATATAGACGATGACTGATGAAGAACTTCTGTCAAGATTTTATTTAAGGTGTTTCAAAAAAGAGAGTGCTTAAGTATTGTGAGCAGTCCAGATAAAGTTTATTTATCACAGTCACCATGAAACAACCAACTCATTTTAGGTGATTGATTGATCATTAGTGTAGATGTCCCTTTTAACCACTTGACCACTGGGCACTTAAACCCCCTTCCTAACCAGAACAATTTTCAGCTTTCGGTGCTCTCACATTTTGAATGACAATTACTCAGTAATGCAACACTGTACCTATATGAAATTTTTGTCCTTTTTTTCACACAAATACTGTAGAGCTTTCTTTTGGTGGTAATTAATCACCTCTGGGTTTTTTATTTTTTGTGCTATAAAATAAAGAAGACTGTAAAATTCTGTAAAAAAAATGCATTTTTCTTCGTTTCCATTATAAAATTTAGCAAATTAGTAATTTTTCTTCATAAATTTTGGCCAAAAATTTATACTGCTACATATCTTTGGTAAAAATAACCCAAATCAGTGTATATTATTTGGTCTTTGTGAAAGTTATAGAGTCCACAAGCTATAGTGCCAATCTCTGAAAATTGATTACACCCTGATGTACACATCAGCCCCTGATGATGCGAGGAGAGCTCGCGAAACGCGTCGGGTTAGAGATGTAGCATGTATATCTGTACTTTTTATATTTTGATGTTATGTCATGATGGCTATGTTTGTAGGACCATTTTATCGTGCTGCTGTTCTTATGCATGTGTCACCGATGTTCATAACTTGTACTGGATGTTATTTATCACAATAAATTTTGTCATTCCTATACTCTTGTTATTTTTCTGTGATCACCATGGACACTTCATTTAAAGTCCCACGGGCGAAATTTTGTATTTCTGCGCAATATAGGGATGGAAGTGTCTCATGTTAGGGGGCAGCTCTCAGACTTTTCTGTTTCTGTTCAATCCAGGTGGTAGACACCTAAATGTCCTGAGTCTGTCGCTGCTCCTAGATCCAGTTTAAATAAACACATATATTGTTTTGACTACCCATCCACATCTAGATATGGCTTCCTTCAGGTGACCCCCTTTTCCACTTGCGGACCTGGCTCCATATGTGTGGCTCCCTTCTGGGGGTGGCGACTCGTTTCCCCCGGGAGCTGCGATGCACGAATTGGGTTGCCTTCGTTTTCCCCTGCTGTCTCCGCCTCCCCACTCTAGAGGGCGTAGCCACCAGTGCATCGGCGTCATGCCTTGTGCTACAGTGGGAGACTTCCGCATACGGCGGTGTCCCCACCTCTTGAGCACAGTAACAGCTGGACGTTGGGCGGGGACCTCTGCTGCGTCCTGCCGCTCTCTGGCGGACGTGGTTGGGCGGTCCCCCTCACCGATGTTTGTATGACGTTGGGGGTGGAGGTTATGGTGGACGTCCGGGCATTTAAGGCGGGGGTTTTGGCATGGTCAGTCTCCTTTGTTTCCATCTGGCGTCTTCCACACTTTGACAAGAGAGCACACTGGTAAGCACCACTCTCACACACAGATCAATATATGTTACCCCACTAGTGTACCCCTTATTCATACAGGTACACCCTGGAGCCATACTTGCCATTGATTTTTACTTCCATTTATCTGTTATCTTTTTTGGCCGTCTGCATGTTTCCTTTTTCTCTTCTCTGCATTTTTCCTTGTTCTTCTTTTTTCTTTGCTGTCTTTTTCTCTTTCTGTTTTCTTTCCTTTCTCTCTTTTTTTCTCTCCCCTTCTCTCTTTTTCTTTTCCCCTCCACTATTCCCTCACTTCTTTTATCACATGCACTTTCTTCTCACATCACCTTTCCCCATGCTCTGCAGGACACTCCCGCATTCCCTGTACCTTAGTTTACTATATTGCATTCACACTATAGTGTGACATTAACAACCCCAGTCATACAATATATATATATTTATGCATTTTATTATGGTACTCATGCCATCTAGGACTCATGGGTCACTTGGGAGATTGTGTCATTTACCATCTCAATATACTTATATACATTTATATACGCTATGACATGGAGTATGCCCAGCTAGGTCCATGGGTAACACTTGGGTTCACATTTTTTTCACCCCTTCTCTGCCTTCGTTTCTTGTTCTTTTGTTCTCTTTCATGCTCTGCTGGACACCCTGCACCCTTCATATTCAAGCATACTATTGCCAATTTTCTTTAGATATGGTTATCGCCACTATCTTAGATATATATACATTTTTGCTATTTATTTCATTATAGTGAATACACTCTGTAACCATCCTGGGTGACAGTCGGGTCCAATCCTCTCTTATTTTCAACTGCCTTGCCTGCCATCTGCTTGATCCTGGACGTCCATTTGGTGGTCTCCTCCCCCTCAGCTCCCGGGAGAGATGCATCCCCACTGCCCCCCGCTGGGGGCCACCCCTTCGGGGTTCTACGCCTGACAAGTGGGTATTGGATTACTTACTCTATACTACTACTCTTTACTCTTTACTTTACCTATACTTCAATATAGTCTTTACCTGTTATTACAGACATCAGATATATACATCAGCCCCTGATGATGCAAGGAGAGCTCGTGAAATGCGTCAGTTTAGAGATGTAGCATGTATATCTGTACTTTTTATATTTTGATGTTATGTCATGATGGCTATGTTTTTAGGACCATTTTATCATGCTGCTGTTCTTATGCATGTGTCACCGATGTTCATAACTTGTACTGGATGTTATTTATCACAATAAATTTTGTCATTCCTATACTCTTGTTAATTTTCTGTGATCACCATGGACACTTCATTTAAAGTCCCACGGGCGAATTTTTGTATTTCTGCGCAATATAGGGATGGAGGTGTCTCATGTTAGGGAGCAGCTCTCAGACTTTTCTGTTTCCATTTTGGAAAGAAAACAACCCAACGTATAATAAAGAAGAAATCTTGCGAGCCACAATAGTCCAATGCCTTAATGGAGAATCAACTAAATATGAATATAAATGCCCAGCTGCAAACGCAGATCACGTATTCAGGACCGTGCAGTAAATATAAACAGAGAAAAATGCACTGCGCTTAGGTATATATCATTGTGTGCATTCACCCTGCTGGTACCATGTGCACTTAATAAAAAAGTGCCATGTGCACGTGATGCAGATCTAAAATCAATTCTGCATGTATAAATCAATATATCAAAAAAGTGTGACTAAGTGCTATATGTAATGAATCCAAAGTGCAATGTGCAAATGATCGATGAACTCTACGTATATAAATAAATAAATAAACGCAATGCACATTTGTTAATCAATCCTATAGAAATCAACTCAGCTTGTATCAATCAATGTGCCAAAGAAGTGCAACAAGGTGCCATATGTAATAAATCCAAAGTGCAATGTGCAAATAATAGATGAACTGTGCATATACAAATGTAATGCACACTCACTAATCAATAATATTCAATAAAATTAAAATTAAAATCAAAACGTGCACTATAAATATTATATCATATACATATCACATGCAAAACTCCAATAAAGTCATATAAGTGACAGGTGATAAAAATATATATACATAGAACCATATAGGTTATATGTGATGCTTGAGACAATCATTGTCCTTATTTGTGAAAAATCCTCCAGTATAACATCACACAGCAGTGTGCAGTGAAAAGTTCCAAAAGAAAACTATGGTGCATAAAGTGCTTCGCAGAAAAACATCCAATTGCTGAATCACAGTGCCCAGATCATGCCGTGATGTGCCTCGGTGACCCCCAAAGTGGTTGCGCTCACCTTAGAGCGTGTGACACAGTGTTCAGCTGCGTCAATACACGCTATGGAGCCACCCCTGGGCTCAGTGATAGGATAACAGATGATCTCCAAACAGGCTCTCTATGGCAAAAGTGTGCGTGTAGCCAAGTCTTCTGAGCCTAAGACTTTCAAAAAGCCTCCACCATCCTGTCCCAGCCTGAAGTCCCCCGGCCAGCCACCACCCCGAAAGGGGGGAGTCAAGCAGCAACTGTGCAACTTACGGTGAATTACACATTTGGAATGCCCCGCATATGGCAAAGGATGTGTGTGGGTCCCCATTTTGATCCCCACTGCTCCAACAGGAAGCACAGCCATATAGGGGCTCCTCCACTCCAGATCACAGGTGCCGCTGACCCACACACTCCCTTTGCCATATGCGGGGCATTCCAAATGTGTAATTCACCGTAAGTTGCGCAGTTGCTGCTTGACTCCCCCCTTTCAGGGTGGTGGCTGGCCGGGGGACTCCAGGCTGGGACCGGATGGTGGAGGCTTTTTGAAAGTCTTAGGCTCAGAAGACTTGGCTACACGCACACTTTTGCCATAGAGAGCCTGTTTGGAGATCATCTGTTATCCTATCACTGAGCCCAGGGGTGGCTCCATAGCGTGTATTGACGCAGCTGAACACTGTGTCACACACTCTAAGGTGAGCGCAACCACTTTGGGGGTCACCGAGGCACATCACGGCATGATCTGGGCACTGTGATTCAGCAATTGGATGTTTTTCTGCGAAGCACTTTATGCACCATAGTTTTCTTTTGGAACTTTTCACTGCACACTGCTGTGTGATGTTATACTGGAGGATTTTTCACAAATAAGGACAATAATTGTCTCAAGCATCACATATTACCTATATGGTTCTATGTATATATATTTTTATCACCTGTCACTTATATGACTTTATTGGAGTTTTGCATGTGATATGTATATGATATAATATTTATAGTGCACGTTTTGATTTTAATTTTAATTTTATTGAATATTATTGATTAGTGAGTGTGCATTACATTTGTATATGCACAGTTCATCTATTATTTGCACATTGCACTTTGGATTTATTACATATGGCACCTTGTTGCACTTCTTTGGCACATTGATTGATACAAGCTGAGTTAATTTCTATAGGATTGATTAACAAATGTGCATTGCGTTTATTTATTTAATTATATACGTAGAGTTCATCAATCATTTGCACATTGCACTTTGGATTCATTACATATAGCACTTAGTCGCACTTTTTCGATATATTGATTTATACATGCAGAATTGATTTTAGATCTGCATCACGTGCACATGGCACTTTTTTATTAAGTGCACATGGTACCAGCAGGGTGAATGCACACAATGATATATACCTAAGCGCAGCGCATTTTTCTCTGTTTATATTTAACCCAACGCATAATCTATGAGGCATTATGTGTCTTTTGAACATGTAATTTTTTTCTACAAGATTTTGGAAAATGTGTAAAGAAAATGAAAACTCTTTTTTTTTTTACACAAAGTTGTCCATTTATACAATGTTTCTAACACATAGCATGTACATACCAAAAATTACACCCCAAAATAGATTCTCCTACTCCTCTTGAGTACGGCGATACCACATGTGGAAGACTTTTACACAGCCTGGCCACATACAGAGACCCAACACGCAGGGAGCACCATCAGGTGTTCTAGGGGCATACATGTCAAATCTAATTTGATTAACTATTACACTTTTGTGAGGCATTGTAGTGGCATGGATGTGGCATGGATGAGAACTGATGTGGCATGGATGAACATGAATGGGGATGGATGAGCCGTGGATGGGGATGGATGAGCCGTGGATTGAGGATCCCTGTTCCAGTGAAAAAAACTGTCTGAAAGCATATTGTTTCTCAATTCTAGGAGAGTTAATTTAATTTTCTGTTGTGTCTCTGAAACAGGAAGTGAGAGGAAATCTCTGTCAGAAGGTCACACCAGTAAAGATGATGGTGCTTCTGTACTCTGCTATTCTTGGTGCCAAGTGGATGAGATAAACTGGATAGCTGCACATGGCCAGTGCTTACTTGTCTTTAGCACTATCTGTAACCTGTGTCCAGTATTTCCCGATGGACTTCCTGATCTCGACCTGGCTTGTTCTGACCTGCTCTTGCTATCCAATTGTATTGACATCAACCTCCATAACCATGCTTCTGCCTGCTCCTATTGCTCTAGATCTGCTTGTCTGATACTGTTTGGAGCCTGACCTGATACTTGCTACTGATTCTGTACCTAATCTGCCTGCCTGTTGCTGGCCTGACCTGCCTGACCTCTAACCAGACCTGAGCTCCTGCGTCTTCTCTACTTATCCTGCCTGCAGCTCTATTTGTCTCCTACTCCAGTGACCAATTCTCTGGGCTCACAATCAGGAACACTGGGCTGGAGGTGAGAGACAGTTGCAGCTGGTGTTTTTTTGTTTGGGGGGGGGGACAACCATCCCCCTGCGGCACCTCAACCCCACCCTCCTGCGTGCGCGCTGTCTGACGGTTCACCAGCACTTATCTGATCGGCATGCACATCGGGCAGGGGTACAGGCTGCGGTGGGTATCTGGGGGAAGCAGGGGTACAGCCTGTGGCAGCTCTGTGTCCTCTTCCATTCTGAGGTCACGGCGGCTGACCTTTCAGCCAATCAGGAAACAGGTAACAGACCCACGCTTCCTGATTGATGGAGAGGCAGTTCAGTGTTAGAAAAACAAATATTCATTTGCTTTTTTAACACATCTCAGTGGACTCCGAGCGCAATACTTTGCGCTCCGAGTCCATTTTTTTTAAGTCTATTAAACCCTATGGCTCTAATTAGGTGCTTCAAAAAAACACCCCCTCCATAGTAATTCAGGTGCCCGGCGTCCAAAAAGGGTCCGGATGCCTGAATAGGGGGTGGCTGCGGCGGCTATGGATAGATTCATGAAATGCACGAATCTATCCATTATGCATAAAGGGGGTGGCTGGAGAAAGGGGGCGGCACCCGTGCGCCCTTAATGGATGGGCCGCCACTGGTGTGAGAGAGGCCATCCTTGTCACATGAGGCTCCAATGCCAGGTACATGACACTCCCGATTGGGGAGATAGACAGCAATTAATGCCTGGTAGAGGTTCTAAGCATTCCCTAAGCTACATGGAAGGAGAAAAATGTTTTGTCTGGAGTTTTACTTTAAGGACTAACAAAACTTTTAATAGAAATGATCTAACAACATTTTGAGTGCATTAATGCAAACGATGTGGAAAGTCTAACAACCACAGCCTGAGTAGAAAAGCCTGTCCCCTGCCAACATGCTGTAGAGACAAACCCTTGCTCTCTCTACAAGTCAGTGCTAGAGCACTAGACCTCTCCAGCAGGTAGCTTGAGCTTTGCTGATTGCAGAGCTATACGTCCGGACAGAGACCACTGCTTCCAGGTCCTTCTTTGCAGCATGATAACAAGGAAAATGCTTTTCTACTCAGGCTGTGGATGTTTCTTTAACCGCTTGCCGACTGCCCTATAGCCGAATGACGACTATGGCGCAGCTCCGTAACTCTGGGAGGGCGTACATTGACGTCCTCCCAGAATCCCGCTCTGGGCGTGCACCCGGAAATATCCATGACCGTCAGGTCCTGAGGACCTGGCACATTACAGATCACAGTAAACGGCGGCTGATTCAACAGAAATTACCTAGCATGCCACACATTCATCAAGAGATAATTGATTAAATATAATTGTAAATGGTAATTGTTGCATGAATATCCACTAATTTGGCTTCTTACACATTGACCAAAGACCTCTGGGTGAATACTGGACAAAGTTCCCATCATCTCTTTGATAAATAGACCCCTATATAGTTATTATAACACAACAAACATCGATCCATGTCAACATGGCGCACATTAACTTTTCTTGTATATGACTGTAGGTGTGTCAATAATTAAAGCATACAGCAGAATAATCCCATAAAAAGAGAATGGGCTCTTAAAGTAATACTAAAAACACACAGTTTAATTTACATTGTCCTTTCTATTTTTGTATGTGAATGATGGTACTCTAAGTACCTTTTTCCTAATCAATATACAGCTGTCACATGACCCAAATCTCTCCCAGCCTGTCTGCAGGGAAACATAAACTAGAGGAGCTTCTAGTCCTCTGCTGCTGGTCACATGTTCAAAATAAATCAACAGCCTTTGGAATGCAGAGTAAAAATAAATAATTAATGTACACTTTGGTATATAGAGGACAGACACAATCAGCCATTGGCACCACATCCCATAAAGAAATACACAAAAGAAAAGGGGATGGGGTAAAATTACCCCAGGGACTTTAAAGGTGCGTAAATATTATAGTAATTGGAGTAAAGAAGTATGTATGCAAAGTCTATCCATACAAAAATGTATTTATTTTATTTAATACATATTATCAAAAGTTAAAAACAGGTTTCACAATATCCATATCTGGCTTTACAGAGACAATGAAAAAGAAAACCACTTAGTAGATACCACTCGACATGTTTCGCTCTTTTTGAGCTTCATCAGGAGTTCTGGTAAATATGTGGTATACTAGGAATGAGAAACACAAACATAAATAGCAAAATTCAATCAAGGAGTCTCATAAAGGTATTGAAATCATAACCAATTAATCAATGAGAAATGAAATAAATTCAAAACAACAAAAAGAAACAATTAATCAATAAATAATTATGATAAAAACTATCTTACCAAGCCAAATAATACATAAAGGTAAAACAATTGTTGTAGTTTGTATGAACGCGATGAATAGCATTCACAAAATTGGATGGATCTCCTCTGCCTGGGTCTCCCACATTGTTGGTCACAGAGGGGCTAAGTATAAATATATCCTTGCTGGAAATAAAAAATAAAAAATAGTAATTACAAAAAATGGTCTGAAAAGCACTCAGGATTGAATATCCAGAGGTCAGACAAAAAATTACCTTGGGTTGAATCAAATATAGATTGCTAAAGGCTATTAAAGCCTTATTGCAAAATGAAAACAGGCGCTTCACATCTCCCTGATGAGAGATTTAGCAACGACTGGTTGTTAGCAAATCGCAGACAACAAAGGGATGTTGAAGGATACATATACACTGCAAAGAGAAACAATGAAAGAAATCCATATCAATAAGTGTGCTGACCACAGCAGTGAATCGCTTTAGTAACAAGCAGAGTCAGTGTGTGGAAGCAGTTACCTGAAAACGAAGTGTAGGCAGGCATGCAGTGGAGGGGAGAGAGAGACCCAGCCTTCCCTGTTCACAGAAGAGCCACCGACAGAGAGTAGCGGCCAATTGCCGGATACTTATAGTCCCTCCATCCCGGCGGTGTCTGACGTCACCGCCGGGATGCGGACGTGCATTGAGGCATTCCACGTATGGGCACATAGATCGGGGCAAGGATGAGAGTGTAGCGGCATGACGTAGAATACGTCAATGCCGGCACCGCGCATGCGCCGAGGATCATGACGCTGGCCGTACATGTATCCATAGTGCGCATGCGTCGGAACAAAAAAAACAAGGAAATCCCAGCCGCAGAAAGAGGCCGGTGTCGCCATTTTGGAAGGGGGAAGGAGAATAAACGGTATATATAAATCCCCTCTCGAGGCCAATATCGTCATTCTAAGGGAAGTATAAGAGAGAATGAAACACATTCTTGTCTCCTATATAAATAGGGAATAAACTAATGTAATTGAAATCGGCCTCAATATTGTAAATACCAAAATAACCATGCTGGTAAAGAATGAATAATAAATATATAGCATATTAAAGAATAAAGAATAAACCCCCGTGAAAAAACAAAAACAAAAAGCCCCATCCATTACAGTAACCCCCCGAGGAACTAGCACCTCTAGGGCTCCCATAGGTGAGCGATTAATTACTCATGCATCCCGTGGGTGCCCCTGGTGTCCGTGTGAACCAAAGAAGGGAATTTTGGTAATAATGAATAAAAAATAAATGAATGAATGAAGCTTGGGAAGAGAGTCAATTCAAACAGTGGGGAACCATAAATGTACATAGACTATACATATCTGTACCATATGTTAACAACAGTTGGTCACAGCTAGGGATGAGCCGAACACCCCCCGGTTTGGTTCGCACCAGAACCTGCGAACGGACCGAAAATTTGCACGAACGTTAGAAACCCATTGACGTCTATGGGACTCGAACGTTCGAAATCAAAAGTGCTCATTTTAAAGGCTAATTTGCATGGTATTGTCCTAAAAAGGGTTTGGGGACCCGGGTCCTGCCCCAGGGGACATGTATCAATGCAGAAAAAACGTTTTAAAACAGCCGTTTTTTCGGGAGCAGTGATTTTAATGATGCTTAAAGTAAAAAAAAAAAAAAGTGAAATATTCCTTTAAATATCGTACCTGGGGGGTGTCTATAGTATGCCTGTCTGTAAAGTGGCGCGTGTTTCCCGTGCTTAGAACAGTCCCTGCACAAACTTTTTAAAGGAAAAAAAGTAATTTAAAACTGCTTGCGGCTTTAATGTAATGTCGGGTCCTGGCAATATGGATGAAAATCAGTGAGACAAACGGCATGGGTACCCCCCAGTCCATTACCATTCCCTTTGGGTCTTGTATGGATATTAAGGGGAACCCCGCACCCAAATTAAAAAAGGAAACAGCAGTATACAGGCTCTGTACTCTGAACAGCAGTATACAGGCAGTGCAAACAAGACAGGGACTGTAGGTTTGTTGTTAAGTAGAATCTGTTTGTAATTTTGAACGGGTACATTTTTAAAGTGTTTAGCTCCAGCAAAAAAATCTATTTTAAGCTTTTTGGAAAACATAGGGAAGGGTTATCACCCCTGTGACATTTGTTTTGCTGTCTGTGCTCCTCTTCAGAAGATTGAACCTCACTTTTTGTCCCAATGACAAATGTTTTTTGAAAATTTGGGTTTTTTTGTGAAACAAGGATTGGTGATCAGTGGAAAGGAGAAATGTTTTTCCCATATTAACTCTTACAGGAGAGAATTTCCCTTCCTAGGGGTAGATTTCATCTCACTTCCTGTTGTCTCCTTCCGTTTGCAAGTAGGAGTCGTTTGTAAGTTGGATGTTTGAAAGTAGGAGCCTGGCCTATATACTCAGCAGAAATTTGGGCCTTAGGTGTTGTTGTGGCCACAACACTGTAAGCCCTCACAGGGCCCTGCTGTGAAATATTAGATCAAGAATTGTAATTACATGCCCCTGTTGAACAGGGGCAGAAAAATTGGGCCTTTGGTGGTGGTGCTGGTGCCACAACACTGTAAGTCCTCACTTGCTCTTGGTGGGTGCAGAAACGGGCCCTGCTGTGAAATATTAGATCAAGAATTGTAATTACATGCCCCTGTTTAACAGGGGCTGAAAAATTGGGCCTTAGGCACTGGTGGCGGCGCCCAGAACCAAAATGTTCTTACAAGCTATCAGCGTGATCATTGAGGAGGAAGAGGATAATTAATCAGGATAGTTACTCAGCATCAGCATAGGCAGTCTTTGAAGGGATCTGAGATTTAAAAAAAAATTATTCGGTTACAACAGCATCAGGTGCTTGGTAGCTGGTGGTGATCCAAGACTGATTCATCTTTATGAAGGTCAGCTGATCGACCGAGTCGGTGGACAGACGCACCCTGTGATCGGTTACAAAGCCTCCAGCAGCACTGAATGTGCGTTCCGAAAGAACGCTGGATGCAGGATAGGCCAGTAGCTCAATTGAATACTGTGCAAGCTCTGGCCAGTGATCCATCCTCAAGACCCAGTAACCCAGAGGATTTTCGGTGGGAAAGGTGTCCAAGTCAGATCTTGCCCCTAGGTATTCCTGCACCATGTAAAACAGACACTGGCGATGGTTGCTGGAACCGATCATACCTTGGGGCTGCGGACTAAAAAATTGCCTGAACGCATTGGTCAGATGGCCACCTTCTGCACCGCTCCTTCTTTGACTGACTGAAGCCTCAGCAACATGTTGTCCAGAAACAGGAGTTTGTAACCTTCCAGTCTCTGGGAACGCGTTGCACAGACCTTTCTGCAAGGCCTCCTGAAGATGTTTCATCCTCTGCTCCCTCTGCGACGGCAAGATAAGGTCCGCAACCTTACCCTTGTAACGTGGATCAAGGAGGGTTGCCAGCCAGTATTGGTCCACGAATACGAGGATCCTTACGCAGGCTTTGCAGGATCAGGGAGGCCATGCAGCGTAGGTTTGCTGAGGCATTCGGTCCGGAGTCCTCTGGTTCACTAAGGATGACATGGTCCGCAGCCACCTCCTCCCAGCCACGTACAAGTCCATGTGTTTCCTGGGACTGATCTCTTAAAGACTGCTGCTGATGCTGAGTGCCAGGCTCCACCTCCATACTGACACAATCCTCCTCCTCCTCCTCTACCTGTGTGATCGGCGGGCACGCAGGAAAACTGTCTGGATAAAGGGGGCCTTGAGAGCTAAGGAAGTCCTCCTCTTCCTGCCTCTGTTCTGCCTCAAGTGCCCTGTCCAATATTCCACGCAGCGTGTGCTCCAACAGGTGGACAAGGGGGACAGTGTCACTGATGCATGCACTGTCACTGCTCACCATCCTCGTGGCCTCCTCAAATGGTGACAGGACAGTGCATGCATCCCTGATCATGGCCCACTGGCGTGGGGAAAAAAACCAAGCTCCCCTGACCCTGTCCTGGTGCCATAGTCGCACAGGTACTCATTGATGGCCCTCTGCTGCGTGTGCAGCCGCTGCAGCATGGCCAACGTTGAGTTCCACCTGGTGGGCATGTCACAGATTAGGCGGTTCTTGGGCAGGTTAAACTCCTTTTGGAGGTCCGCCAGCTGAGCACTGGCATTATATGACCGGCGGAAATGCACACAGACTTTTCTGGCCTGCCTCAGGACATCCTGTAAGCCCGGTACCTGCCCAAGAACCGCTGCACCACCAAGTTAAGGATGTGAGCCAAACAGGGCACATGGGTCATTTGTCCCTGTCGGAGAGCAGAGAGGAGGTTGGTGCCATTGTCGCAAACCACCATTCCTGCCTTAAGTTGGCGTGGTGTCAACCACCTCTGAACCTGCCCCTGCAGAGCTGACAGAACCTCTGCCCCAGTGTGGCTCCTGTCCCCCAAGCACACCAGCTCAAGCACCGCATGGCATCTTTTGGCCTGCGTACTTGCGTAGGCCCTTGAAAGCCTATGGAGCACCGCTGGTTCCGAGGACAAAGCACAGGAAGAGGCCATGGAGGAAGAAGAAGAGGAGGGCGTAGAGAAGAGAGGTGTGTCACAATCATTAATAGTGGCATTTTGGAGGCGTGGTGGCGGAACAACCTCCAACACTACTGCACCTTGTCCTGCATCCTTCCCAGCTGCCAGCAGAGTCACCTAATGCGCGGTGAAACTTAGGCTATGTTTCCACTAGTGCGTCCCCAAAGTTGCGCGATTTACACTGCAACTTTACAATGCGATTTATGTTGCGATTTGATGCGACTTTAAAAACGACTTTGATGTTCTGCGATTTAGCCAGAGTGATGTAATTCCTTATCCTGCTTAGTTACTTCCCCTTCCTGTCTTCCACACTCACGTACATCAATATAGGAAGTGATGTATTTGGGAGGAGCAGAGATCATGTGCTTCCGTAGACTTCCGTGGAAGTCGCAACAAAGTCGCGGTGTCAGACATGTACATGCGACTGCATTGCGACTTAATACCTTTCTATGGAGAACAAGTCGCACCAAAGACGGAACAAAGTAGTACAAGAACCTTTTTTGGAGACGCTGCGACTTGAGTCGCACTAATGAGAACGGGGACCATTGAAATACATGGGTTTTGACTTGTCATGCGACTTGACACATGTCAAGTCGCATGACAAGTCAAAACCCATGTATTTCAATGGTCCCCGTTCTCATTAGTGCGACTCAAGTCGCAGCGTCTCCAAAAAAGGTTCTTGTACTACTTTGTTCCGTCTTCGGTGCGACTTGTTCTCCATAGAAAGGTATTAAGTCGCAATGCAGTCGCATGTACATGTCTGACACCGCGACTTTGTTGCGACTTCCACGGAAGTCTACGGAAGCACATGATCTCTGCTCCTCCCAAATACATCACTTCCTACATTGATATACGTGAGTGTGGAAGACAGGAAGGGGAAGTAACTAAGCAGGATAAGGAATTACATCACTCTGGCTAAATCGCAGAACATCAAAGTCGTTTTAAAAGTTGCATCAAATCGCAACATAAATCGCATTGTAAAGTTGCAGTGTAAATCGCGCAACTTTGGGGACGCACTAGTGGAAACATAGCCTTAGGTAATGTCCCTGTCCATGCCTGCTGGACCATGAGTCAGCGGTAATATGCACCTTACCGCTGACCGCCCTGTCCAGCGAGGCATGGACATTGCCTTCCACATGCTGGTAGAGAGCCGGAATCGCCTTCTGTGAGAAAAAGTGGCGTTTGGGTACCTGCCACTGAGGAACCGCACATTCCACAAACTCACGGAAGGGGGCAGAGTCTACCAACTGAAAAGGCAGCAGTTGAAGTGCTAGCAATTTTGCCAAGCTAGCATTCAACCGCTGAGCATGTGGATGGCTGGGAGCGAACTTCTTTTGGCAGTGCAGCAGCTGGGGCAGGGAAATTTGCCTGGTACAATCTGACGTCGGTGTACCGAAAGCAGATTTCCCACAAGTACTTGGCTGTGACACACCTAATTCTACACCTTCATCTTAGTGCAGATCTCAGAGAGGACTGAAGGTATAGTGGGGTTGGAGATTTCAGCTGATGAGGAGCAAGGAGAGGTCCTCTTTGTTCTTTGGTGTGGGTCTTTTAGATACGCTTGCCAACGAACTGCATGGCAGGTCAACATATGTCTGGTCAAGCATGTGGTGCCCAAGCGGGAGATGTTTTGACCACGCGAGATACGCTTGAGACATATGTTGCAAATAGCAGCGGTGCGATCTGATGCACTCGTCTCAAAAAAGGCCCACACCAAAGAACTTTTTGAATAACGCGCAGAGACTGCAGCGCCCTGCACATGCGGAGCTTTGGGGTGTGATGCAGTCAGTGTGCTGCCCTTATGCTGGCCCCTGGAGGGCATCCTGCCTCGTTGGTGATGTGCCTCCTCCTCCTCCTCTCTCCTATCAGGCACCCACGTTGAGTCAGTAACCTCATCATCCCCTACCTCCTCATCACTGGTCAAACCTGGCAGTATGCTGCAGCAGGGGGAGCATGACTCCTAGATTGCTGTCCTTTTTGGGCACCCCCTCTGTCCGTGCTCACGTTACTGCCTTCATCTAGCTCAGTATCATCATCAGAGCCTTCCAAACGCTGGGCATCCTCCTGGAGCATGTACCCAACACTGTGTTCAAACAGTTCGAGGGACTCCTCAGGAGGACATGGTGGGGCTAGGGAAGGAGTCACTGATGACATTGAACCGAGAGAAGAGGCCGCTGCTTTGCCAGACAAAGTACCCTGAGCATGGGTGAGAGAGGATGAGGAGGATAAGGACGGCTTGGTCATCCACTCGACCAAGTTTTCCACATGTTGCGGCTCAACACGGCCAGCTGCAGAAAAAAAGGCCAAGCATGTCCCACGGCCACGTGCTGATGAGGATGCACCGTCTCCATGACCAGCACTGTTGCCTCTAGACACAGAGCCTGCTTGCCCTCTTTTATTGGCCTGTGACTGTCTGCCTCTCCTTGTTGGCCTTTCAGACATACTAATGGCCTGTAGCTGCACTAAGCTGGGATATATATATATATATATATATACTGATACTGCAGCTAGCAAAATCAACTGCCTTCCTGTAGTATGAGAACACCACCAACCTTCTACAGGTAGCTTTAGCTGAACACTGTGCAGAGCTCGCCAAAAAATAACTTGTAGCTTATTTAGCTGCCTGCGGTAGTGATAGGATCAGGAAAATATACATTCGTTTCGGGAGAATGAGCATTTTGTACGCTGCTAAACGGCCTGACCACGTCAATTAATTTTTCCCAAGTCTAGATAGTTCTGGTTGAAAGGAAGTCAGTATGGGGATGTAATTGATGTTATATATGTTTGATATGGGATGCGTAAGTTTGATACCGAGGTAGTTAATATAGTCTGTTGTCCAAGGATATGGTAGGGTATTCTTGAGGAATTTTTCAAGTTTGTTATTTATATGAATTCCTAGTATGCTGGATTTGGATGCATTTACTTTATAGTAGGAAACCTTGCTGAAGTGGTTAAGGACATTGTGTGCTGCTGGCAGTGAGGTAGCTGGATTTGATAATGATAGGATGACATCATCAGCAAATAATGAAATCTTATGTTGACGGTCCTGCGATTTAATACCTTGTGTGGATGGGTGAGATCTTATTTTCTCCGCTAGTGGTTCCATAAGCATAGTGAATATTATGGGGGATAGGGGTCCCGTTTGTGATGAGGAATGGTTTAAAGAACATTCCTTCTGTGTACACAAATACGGAAGGTGAGGAATATAGTGCCATTATGGCTTTTTGCAATGGGCCGACAAGTCCAAACTTTTCCAGGACTTTGGCCAAGTATCCCCAGTGTACTCTATCAAAGGCCTTCTCTGCATCTAAAGTTAGAAGCAGAGAAGGCTCCTTGTTTTCTCCAACCATGTGTAGTAGGTTTAACATTCTTCTGGTAGCGTCTGTAGTTTGGCGGCCCATTACAAATCCCACCTGGTCGTAATTGATCAATTTGGGTCAAATAGTTTATAATCTATTCGCTATTAATTTGGCGTGCAGCTTAACATCTACATTTAATAAGGATATTGGCCTAAAATTTTGTGGGAGGTTTGGTGCTTTAACTGGTTTTGGTAGGGTGATTATTGTGGCTGTAAGCATGTCTGAGGGAAACTTTGCTGTGATTGTGGCTGCTTCAAAAACTGGAAGTAAATGGGGGGCAAGGATGGAGGTAAATAATTGGTAGTATTCGGAGGAATAACCGTCTGGTCCTGGGGCTTTGTTGCGGGGGAGGTGTTTGATGGATTTTTCTATTTCTTGTAAAGTAAAGGGTTGACTCAGACAAGATAAGTCTTCTAGGAATATTTTAGGGAGATGTATTGTTTCTAAAAAATCAGAAATCAACACGTCGTTGGGTTGGTGTGTGTTTGGGTCAGTATTAAGATTATACAATTCCTCGTAATAATCACTAAATGCGTCCGCTATTTCCTTTGGGTTGTTTACTGTCTGTTTAGATTTAGGATTGATGATGTGGGGGATTTTTTGTTTAATAATTTTTTCATTTAGTTGTGTAGCTAATAACTTCCCTGCTTTGTTCCCATACCTGTATGTCTGGGCTTTGAGAGATCTCAGTTGGTGGTTATGGTGAGCTATCAGATGTTTTCTTAATTCTTGTCTTGTCCTAAACAGTGTTTCTCTTGTGTCCTGTGTGGATTGCTGTTTGTTTGTGTTTTCTAAACTTTGGATTTTACCTAATAATTAGTTTAACCTTTCCAATCGTAATCTCCTTGCCCTTGCACTCATCTGTATTAGCAGACCTCTTATATAAACTTTATGGGCATTCCATAGCGTGAACGGATCGTCCACCGAGGGGGCATTGATGGAAAAAATTTTGTTTGATTGCTTTTTCAATTTGCGCTAGATTTTGGGGTTGAGATAGTGTGTAAATATTGTTTCGCCATCTGTTAGCCCTGGTCTCGGTGCGACGATCCCCCACGACCACAGAGATCGGAGCATGGTCCGACCATGTGATACAATGCAAATCTTATTTTGAAATCTGTTGCAAGATAAATTTATCTACCAAAAACAGGTCTATACGAGAGTACGTATGATGTACATTAGAGTAAAATGTAAAGTCTTTTTCGGATGAGTGTTGACATCTCCATACATCATACAAACCCGAAGAGGAAATGAAACTGTTCAGGGTGGTTCTTCTTCTTGAGTGTTTTGTTTGACTGGATACGTCCAATTCTCCGTTGGGGACAACATTAAAGTCTCCACACATGATGACATGACCTTGCCTCATTATTGATACTTTTTTCCACACCTTTTTTAGGAATGAAAGTTGTTTAGTGTTGGGAAGGTATACATTCACCAGTGTGTATTTTTCGCCATTGAGTTCACATACTAGGACTATGAATCTTCCTGAGTCGTCTAAATGTACATCCAAACTTTGGAATTGTAGTGTGTCCTTAATTGCTATTGCTACTCCTCTTTTTTTTGAGATGTAATTTGCTTGAAAGACATGGGGGAAATGACGGTTGTGAAAGGTGGGCGGTTTATGTGAGGCAAAATGGGTTTCCTGGAAACACATTACATCACTGTGAAGATTTTTGGCTTCTTTCCATTCCATTTGCCTTTTATATGGGCTATTTAGCCCTTTAACGTTGAGAGATACGATTTTGATAAGCATGGTGGGATTGTTGGATTACTTTACTTCTAGTCGTCAAAAAGTAATATAGAATTGGTTTACCTTGAGTCCAATATGAGGTGGAGTTGAATCTAGAAGCATGGATTACTGCTGATGGTTGTGTTTCAGTTGGTGTGGTGGGACATAAAGATGAGAAGATCTTCAGGTGGTTGTTGTTTTGGGTGGATGATAAGGATGGTCCGACGGGTAGAGTCTTTGATCAAGCGGTATTAGTAGATGTCTTTGTTAGCACACAAAGATGGATACGAGTCTTGGTAACCTCAAAAAAACAGTTAGTGAAAAACAGATAAAGTAACAGTGTTAACTTGTGATTCATGAAAGAATCTGTGCGGTAGGAACAACCGCTCAACTTAAGGGGTGTTTAACGAGTAAACAAAAGAGTGGCAATCCCCTGGGCCATCAGGGGTGTAATAAAAGCATATAACTCCTGAGAGTTTAGTTAACTTGTTTGTGCTGCTTTCTAGCCATTGTTGTCCTGGTCAGAGGCATCAGGTGTGATAATCTGCCATTTCCGCATGAGGCGGAGGCCATCTTTAATGTTGGAAATCACATGCGTAGTGCCTTCCTTTATGATCATGAGTTTTGCTGGGTATATCCACCGATATGTGATGTGGTGCTTGTTTAAGGGCTTTGTAATAGTAGCCAGTTGGCGCCTCTGCTGCATAGTAAAGGCTGATAAGTCAGCATAAAAGGAGAGGTCTTGTAGATCTTCTGGTAGGGAATCACGATTTCTTGTTGCTGTCATAAACTGATCCTTGACGTGATAAAAGTGGATCCTGACAATAGTATCCCTTGGTAGGTGTGCAGCAATGTGTTTAGGCTTTGGCAGTCTGTGGATGCGGTCCACAATGAGTTCATCATGTGGTACTTCTGGAAGGACTGATTTCAGCATTTGTATGAAGTGAGGTTTTAGGTCTGGAGGTTTAATTGTTTCAGGGATCCCCCGTATTTTAACATTGTTCCTTCTAGACCTGTCTTCTAGATTTGCTAGTTTCAATTTCAGTTGCAGCATGTCGTCGTCTCTATCATTATGAGCGTCCACTAGTTCATTAAAAGTGCATGCAAACTCTCCCATTTTCGTTTCTACATGTGATATTCTTTTATTTACCGATTAAATTTCGGTCTTGAATTGTCTGGTTAGTGACTGTATATCTGCATGCAATGTAGATCTTAGAGATATCAGCATATCTTTAAGCGTGGTGTCCATTATTGGTGTGTTTTCAGTGGGGAAGTCAGTTATGGAGTTCTGCAGTTCCCTAGTGTCATCCTGAGATGAGTGCAGGCTTACCTCTTCATCTTCCTCCTCTGTGTGATCCAGTTTTTGTTTGCTTTTAGTTGGGCTAGATGAGGCTGAAGGTGGTAAGGAGTAGTTGCCAGCTACAGGTGAACTGTAAGAGCCTCGTGTACCTTTCCCCTGCTTGCCGCCGCCATCTTGCTCCGGAGACCGTCGCTGCCACATAAAGTAATCCGGCAGTTTATTTGGGTAAATTTCTTCCTTCCTTTTCCATAATGCCATCCTGAGGGGTCCCCAAGCTGAACTAGCTGTGAGTAAAATGAAGGCTTCTAGTCGCTGTAATATTGCCTGATGGCCCATGGCAGAGAGGAGCTCTTTCAGTGAGCGTCCATTCACTGCGCCGGCTAGCCAGTACCAGTATTTTTTGATTATGTCTCGTACCTGTTGTTGTTGGCCCAAAAATCTGGTGATTATCTGAACACCTGAATTCACTTCTCTGGATTTCACATGTGTATGAGTGAAGCTCTATTTTGATTTTTGGCTTTCCCATACGTTCTCTTTAAGCATCTTTAAGCACTGCAGTTTCGTCTGATTCTTAGATATTGTCCATAAGGTACATTCATGATAAGAGGAACAGGGTGGGAACTGGTAGCGTGAAGCAAAGATTTGCCTGCAGATGGCTTATGGTATAAGGTAGTCCCTATACTTCCATCCTTGTTTACTACAATTTGAACATCCAGAAAGGTTAATTGATGTTGTCTGAGCTCAAAAGTAAAATTTCAATTATACCTGTTAGTCCTTAGGCTGTCTAGAAAGGAAAGAAGAGCATCTTTGCTGCCAAGCCAAATAAAAAAAATATCGTCAATAAAACGTCTCCAAACCGGAATTTGATCAAAATGAATTTGCATATCGTCCATGAAGAACAGTTCACGCTCCCACCCCCCCAGATACAGGTTGGCATAAGAGGGGGCACACTTGGTCCCCATAGCCACCCTCTGTATCTGGAGGTAGTGGGAGCCACCAAACAGAAAAATGTTATTAAAGAATGAAAAGAAGCAAATCCAGAATGAATTTGTTGAACTCACTTGACACCTCAGAATTTTCAGAAATGAAGCCCTCACAACTTCCACCCCCTATGTGTGGGGGATGGAGTTGTAGAGGGCTTCTACGTCGAGGGCTACCAGCCAAGAGCCAGCGGGAATGGAAATACCGTCAAGAATACGGAGAAGGTCACCCGTATCCTGAAGGTAAGATGTAAGACCCTCCACGTGGGGTCTCAAAAAATCGTCAATTAATTGGCTGGCCATTTCGGTAAGGCACCCGTTCCAAGATACTATTGGCCTGCCAGGGGGTCTCTTGGTATCTTTATGTATCTTGGGGAGTGCATACAGGGTAGGGGTTCGAGGTGAAGCAACATTGAGGAATTCCCAGGTGTTCTTGTTTATGAGGGCTTTCTGGTATGCTGAGCCTATTAGGTGTTTATATCTAGTAACCGTTAGAGTGAGGTGACTGGGAGAAACCTTCCGATACCATTTGTGATTTTGGACAATGGCCAACACCATGGTTTCATATTGGCTCCTGTCCATGATAACCAAATTTCCACCCTTATCAGAGGGCTTAATCATGATATCTTTATTTCGTTGTAAAAGTTTAAGGGCCTCTATTTGTGGATCAGTTAAATTTGATCGATACAGATCCTTCCATTTAGTCTGAGTAATCTCTCTCGTTACTTGATTGGTAAAGGCCCATACATTGGGATTCCCTTGAAGGGTGGAAAAGTACGAGATTTGGGTTTATATTCCCTGGGTAGGGAAGTAGATGAAAAGGAGAAGGAGGATGGGGGTGGGGGAGGAGGGGGGCCACAAGTTGACAAATGATCGTCCACCTCCAACAGATCGATCTCCTCCAGGTCTCCCTCCTCCAACAGCTCCATCAACTCCTCCATCGCTTTAATGTCTGCAATGGTCATGCCCTCCCAAGCAGGGTTGGCCAGGGCCTGATCATTGATTGATGTATTGGGCTTGTCATATAGAATTTTGAACATCAATTTTCTGGAGAAAAGGTTTAAATCTTTAATTAACTCAAATTGATCCACTCTTTGAACAGGGCAAAAAGTCAAGCCCAGTTTCAAAATTGATATTTGTTCTGCTGAATTCAACACAACAAAAAGAAACAATGAATCAATAAATAATTATGATAAATCATATCATAATTATTTATTGATTAATTGTATATTTTTGTTGTGTTGAATTTATTTCATTTCTCATTGATTAATTGGTTATGATTTCAATACCTTTATGAGACTCTTTGATAGAATTTTGCTATTTATGTATGCAGCAATTACTCTAGCCATGTGATTTTATTTACAACTTTCATAATATATGATATTTACTTTGTGTTTCTCATTCCTAGTATACCACATATTTACCAGAACTCCTGATGAAGCTCAAAAAGAGCGAAACATGTCGAGTGGTATCTACTAAGTGGTTTTCTTTTTCATTGTCTCTGTAAAGCCAGATATGGATATTGTGAAACCTGTTTTTAACTTTTGATAATATGTATTAAATATAATAAATACATTTTTGTATGGATAGATTTTGCATACATACTTCTTTACTCTAATTACTATAATATTTACGCACCTTTAAAGTCCCTGGGGTAATTTTACCCCATCCCCTTTTCTTTTGTGTAAATAATTAATGTAGCACCCTGCTCCTGTTGATCAGGAGCTTCCATGTAAATTTAGGGGGTTATCTGTTCTGTACACAGTTCAGATTTAATCTGTGGCTAAATTAGCTTCTGTTCCAGCATTGGCTGTGTTGCATGTAGTTCCACATTGTTGTCTGTAGGTGTCGTTGTCACCACAGACAAGTGTTGGAAGAGCAACAGGCTGAAGTGTATTGAGTGCTCTTCTTTCTTGGAAACAGCCCAGTGGGGGTGGTCCACCGCTGTGCATTCTGGGAGAGGGTACTTAAGAAGCAGATGCCATTTTTGTTTCTCTCTTGCCTCCTGGCCCTCCTGGCCTAAGGTATGTGGTGACTCTTCTCCTGCCTCTGGGCCATGTTGGCCATAGGCTATGTGACTACAAGTAGGTCCAGAAGCCTGTCTGGGGCCTACCACTGCAGAGGTGGTCCTTAGGCTGTCTTGCCTGTTAGGAAGAAGTCAAGCCAAGCTGAGGAGATCCAGGGGAGGACCCTTGCTGGAGAGAGCCAGGTTGAAGGTTGGTCTCTCGGGAGGGCCTGGTAACTTACTTGGAGGATGCAACTATACTTAACTAACCTGCCTCACAGTACTGCCAGGTCGGCTTAAAGGTTCTGGTACTGAGTAATTGTGCAACTAGTGCTAAATCTTGTGGCAGAGGATCATGCAACTAATACTAAATCCTGTGGCAGAGGATTGTTCAACCATTTTGTTCTTCTCAAATCTGTGGCAGAGACTTTTCGTCCGTGCGCCATTCTGGCTGCTAGGTCAGTGAGAGAGGCCTATCCGGGTGGGCAAGATCTGGTGACTGAAGGTGTGTTTGTCGGCAAGATCTCAAATTCCTCAGTGAGCTTCAAAATGTATCTGAACCCTCCTGCAACTCCTCTTCTACCTCTTTACTGCTACTTCTTTAAAAGTTTTGCAATAAAGCATTGGAAACAGAACTAAGTGACTGGTGCATACATTGGTGGGCGTAAGGAATAATACAGACTCTAAGTCCCGTATATGGTGGAAATACAGGTAAGGGGGTGACGGCAAAGACCCAAATAAAATCAGCCGCTCCTTCGGGGGGTAAGCGCTACATTAATATCAATAAACTGTTATAAATTGTAATATAATTATATATTTAAATTCAAATCTTTATTATTTTTGGCAATCACATAGTGTGGGTGGATTTCTCACCCCTCCAGCCTGTAACTTAGAATAACAGGGAGCTGAAGCCTCAGTCAATCTGCAAGTAATATCCCTTCCCCATTGTGTTTAGCTGGTTAGTGGGCATGGAGGGGGAGGAGGGAGGGAGTGGGCTGTCATTTACCACTGTGTATACCCCCACATGTGTGACTCTATAGTCACATGGGCTGCTCAGATGTGATAGGGAGGAAATACTCAGGGTAGAAAACACATTGAAAACTGAGCATGTGCAGAGCTGCCAACACTGCTCTGCTAAATTCCCAACTGCAGTGGGGACATGGACAGAAGGGGGAGACAGTGAACAATAGGATCAACCAGTTTTTTTGCAGAATACAGAAAACAAATCTCATAGTGACTGAGTATGTACGAACAGCATGTAATACACCATTTATCCACAGTTATTTAAATATTATGGAGCAAATTAAGGCTGGGTTCACACTGGAGATTGCAGCATCTCACAGCAGGGGGTCCGGTGCGTCTCCATTCACCGTTTCTGGTCCGATTTCAGCCCGAACGTTGGGCTCAATTCGGACCTGAAATGGACCAAAAGATGCACAGGGCTAATGTGCAAATGTGCAATTCGCACCGGAGCCGCTCCGGAGATGTGTGAACCGTCTTCATTGAGAGCTGGTCACAACCTCCTGCTATGCAAATTGGATGCGGGGAAATCCACATCCAATTTGCAATAGTGCGAACCCAGCCTCAGCCAGGAAAATATAAGCACATATGTCTGTCTGGATGTATAAAATTGCTGGCATCCAAGAGGACAAATACAGATGTATGGAATTGAAGATTTTTGTCTGTTTCTTTATTTACACTGTGGCCAATGACTGGTGGCAGATACAAACTTAAAGTGGAGTTGAAGTAAAAAAATAATAAAAAAGATTTGTACTGATCATCATGCCTATGACAGCTCAGTCACTGTGCTGGGAATGGGCACTGAGCACGCTCTCAGCACAGAAAACTCTGTTACCTGTGGTCACTAAGGATGAGCCGAACACCCCCCCAGTTTGGTTCACAGAAGAACATGCGAACAGGCAAAAAATTGGGACGAACACGCAAACACTGTTAAAGTCTATGGGACACGAACAGGAAAAATCAGAGTGCTAATTTTAAAGGCTTTTATGCAAGATATTGTCATTAAAAGTGTTTGGGGTCCTGGGTCCAGCCCCAAGGGACATGGATCAATGCAAAAAAAAGTTTTATAAAGTGACGTTTTTTCAGGAGCAGTGATTTTTTTAATGCATAAAGCGAAACAAAAAAATGAAATATTCCTTTAAATATTCTGCCTGGGGGGTGTCTATAGTATGCCTGTAAAGTGGCACAGTTTTCCCGTGTTTAGAATAGTACCGCAGCAAAATTACATTTCTAAAGGAAAAAAGTAATTTAAAACTCGCGGCTGTAATGAATCGTTGGGTCTCGGCAATATGGATAAAATCCATTAAAAAAACGGCATGGGATCCCCCCAGTCCATTACCAGGCCCTTTGGGTCTGGTATTAATATTAAGGGGAGCCCTAAACCAAAAAGTTTTATAAAAATTGCTTGGAGGTCCCCCCAAAATCCACACCAGGTCCTTCAGGTCTGGTATGGAAATTAAGGGGAAACCTGTGCCAAATTTTTTAAAAAATGGCGTAGGGTCCCCCCAAAATCCATACCAGACCCTTATCCGAGCACGCAACCTGGCAGGCCGCAGGAAAAGAGAGGACGAAAGAGCACCCCCCCCGAACCGTACCAGGCCACATGCCCTCAACATGGGGAGGGTGCTTTGGAGTAGCCCCCCAAAGCACCTTGTCCGCATGTTGATGGGGACAAGGGTCTCGTCCCCACAACCCTTGGCCAGTGGTTGTGGGGGTATACGGGCGGGGGGCTTATCAGAATCTGGAAGCCCCCTTTATCAAGGGGACCCCCAGATCCCAGCCCCCCCTTTGTGAATTGGTAACGGGTACATTGTACCCGTACCATTTCACAAAAAAAAGTGTCAAAAATAGTAAAAAAGACAGGAGACACTTTGGGATAAGTCTTTAATAAAAGATAAAAAAAAGCCACAACAGATCCGCCATGGGAGGCCTCTTCTCGGTGACAGCTGTTATAAAGCTAAGGGCGGGGCCACTCGGTGATGTAAACGGATGACCCCGCCCCCCTGACGTCACAGGGTCACTGAGGAGGCGATGCTGCACAGCGTCGCTTTAACTGACAATTGCACGGTCGTGCGACGCTGTACCCAAACAAAATTTTTTCCTCAGTTTAGGCCGATATGTATTCTTCTACATATTTTTAGTAAAAAAACGCAATAAGCGTATATTCATTGGTTTGCGCCAGTTATAGCGTCTACAAAATTGGGGATACATTTATGGCATTTTTATTAATATTATTTTTTTACTAGTAATGGCGGCGATCTGCGATTTTTATCGGGACTGCGATATTGCAGCGGACAAATTGGACACTTTTTTGGGACCATTGACATTTATACAGTGATCAGTGCGATAAAAATGCACTTACTGTATAAATTACACTGGCAAGGAAGGGGTTAACACTAGGGGGCGATCAAGGGGTTAACTGTGTTCCTTAGGTGTGTTCTAACTGTGGGGTGGATGGGACTGACTAGGGGGGAGACCGATAGGTGTTAATACTTAGTATGAACACACGATCTGTCTCCTCTCCACTGAGAGAACCGGGATCTGTGTGTTTACACATACAGATCCTGGTTCTCGCTCTGCCCATCGGTCATCGCGCCCGCCTAGCACTCGCATTGGCTTTGGGGTTATGCTGCGGGCATGCGCATGCGCCTCCTCCAGTGTTTTAAAGGGCCGACATACAGCTACGACGGCTTGCCCAGGGGAGCTATCCTGCTGCGGTATAACTGTGGCAGCTGTTCGGGATCCGGTTAAACAAGAAATATGACAATTTTTACAAAGACCTGGATTTTCCATTGCAGAAATGGATTAATAACCTAGGCAGGTTGACACCAGCACGCCGAACGCTGCAGCCGATTGTCCTATTTGATGCATGCATTTTTTAACTCAAACTGTAAGTTACTACAATAAATTGTTTTTATTATTATTACGGGCTTCACTATGGGTCCCTTATTTGTCTTCATGGTGATTTGCTGACTGCATATTTGAAAGTCCCACTTCTGATGCGATTTCTGGGAGATGTTGATCTGTGGAGGAAGCCATCCGGATGTTGTTGTCTGTATTGACGAGGGGTTCCAGAGAGCTGGATTTGCTAGATGTTATTGAGAGTATCTATACATGCCTACTGTTTACAGCCATCTGGTAAGCAGACTACATTATCACGTGGTGTCGAGAGCTCCTTCACATCTGCACTATACCTGGTGATTGGATTTCTCCTACTCTTCAGACCTTCCTTGGACTGTTTTTTATTAGTTACTGATTTTAGCACCACAATACACTCACTTTTGGATTTTTATGTTTGATATCAACAAACTTTGCTGGCTGCTTGTTTTTTGTATATTGATTAGCGCAGATTTTTCTTTGTGATCTAATCTATAGGCAAACCACATTAAAAAAGTGCAAAAAAATTCTTTACCAGTGTTTCAAAAAAAGTCGTTAAATAAAAGTACACATTTTATTCTACAATAAGTCCTGTTTAAAATGACAAACAAAAATTATGTACAGTACAAATAAAATATTAATTAAAAAGAAAATAAATACTAATACTGAAAAATATGTAAAAATAAAAAAAAGCAAAAAAAAATAGCTAAGAGGAGAAGGGGAAGAATGAGTTAATTAAGGTTGAATAAGGTTAACTAAGGAGTAATAAGGGGTTAAATAGTAATACATTTAATAAAAACATATTTTAAGGTTTTTAAGGTTTATTTGATTGATATCACATGCAAATCAAAGATCACACATTTAATCAACATATGACTGAATTAGTAAATACAACCAAACACCACACTGATACATTGCATTTACTCCATGACACTTACAGACTACAGTAATACCTTGGATTACGAGCATTACCAGCAATTCGTTCCATAAGAATGCTTACAATCCCAAGCACTTGATCAAAGTGAGTTTCCCCATAGGACATAATGGAAACTCAGATAACCTGTTCCATAGCCACTGCTTGTCTATGCAGTACCGCATGTGGCCAGAGGTGCGGGGGCGTCGGAGACACTCGGAAACACTCGGAGACACACGGGAACGCATGTCTCCAGGTGTTTCAGAGTGTCTCCGCGCGTCTCCTAGTGTCTCCGAGCATCACCGGCACCCCCGCACCTCTGGCCAAATGCAGTAGTGCACACCCGGGCGGCTTGAATCCTGCTCATTCTGGGAGAGAAAGCTCACAAATCAAATCAGGATTTAAAAAAAAAAATAGCTTGTATTGCGAAACATTCGTAAACCGAGTTACTCGCAATCCGAGGTTCCACTGTATTTGCAAGTGTCATTTTATCCAGGAGTATATTTTGACAGCTGCTCCTGTCCTGATGTGTAACACAAAGCAGTTCCCGGCTGTCCTTTTTACATTACATATATAACAATTGTACAATCATCAATCCATCAGTCAGAAATCTATCTACAATCTATGGAAAACAATCATTTAATCAATTTGTATTGAAGCGATCAACATAAAACCATCTTAACTGAGTCCAAATCATTCAAGAGCTTGCTAAATCAAATGAATGGCCTTTAATGTATTCAATTTAGTGTAATTGCATTAAATAAACAATTGTAAATCAAATTAATACATATAATACATACAGTACAATATGTGGCCCCATTAAGGTGACATGTCATAGTGTGATCTCATCTGTTCTGGTCATTCCTGTATAATAATCATGCAGATGATGGAACAATGGAATATAAATCCCCTGTATCTGTCCATCCATCTCACATCTATTTCCATGTTATATCATACCTGCTGTTCCGGGTCCTCTATGACCAGTAGATCGGCTCCCATCTCTTCACACACTTCCCGGCTCTCATTCCATGTTCTGTATTCTCCTCCAGATGAATAGTAATAACAGTTCTCTCTGTGCGGAAACCAGCCACCGGGACACACCGTGCATTCTATAAGAAAATATTTTAATTGCTTTTAAAAACAAAATAAATGAATGTCCATAAACCTTGGCATCCAAATCCATCTGTCTTGGACAAACAATATCAGCTTAAATGGTTCTCGCCTTTCAATTATATTTTAACAACTTCACTTCTCATACTACTACGCCCCCTATGGATCAGAGGAGTTTTTACCTTTTTTGCTATGGGCCTATTGGTTGGGCAAATCACAAATCCACAACTGGTTTATGACAGAAGGGAGCCAACAATCCCAAACCAGTATTTTATGAACACACCTGTCCAATGTTGTAGCTGAACTCCAGGAGACAGCAATTAACCCTTTCACTTCCACTGGCGAATTGCACTTTTATCATTTAAACTCTCCTCATTCTTGGTTTAAGGCCCCTTTCACACATCCTGTCGAATCAGGTCCACCAGTCAGTTTTTTAGATGGACCTGATCGGAGCCTTCATTCACCTCTATGGAGTGTCAGATCTCGGGGGTGACATGTCCACTGACATATGCTGCAATCCGAGCCGAATCCTCTCCACCAAAACCAGGAGGATGGTGTCCCTATTTTCCATCCATCTGATCCCGTATGAGATCAGATGAAAACGGACAGGAAGTTTGTTCTCATCCGATATTCCAATAGAGGAGAGTGGGACTCTGTCGATATAAGCTCTGCACAGTTAGTGAAGATGGATTTGTCATCCGCCTGCTCAGTGGGGATCAGCGGAGCGACCCCCTGCTGAGCAAGCGGATCCCGCAGAACAGAGGTGCCCATGTGAAAGGGGCCTTAAGCAGGCTTGAACGTGTTCGGTGGCTGAAAAAAAAAAAATATATTCCCTGACATTTTTTTTCAGAAGGTTTTTAGTATGCGAGAGACATGAAGGTGTCTGCTGTGGGTGTTCCAGATTCTCAAGCCAGAGTAAGTCAGAATCATCAGATTATGTACAAAACATAGTGATGGGGACTGGCTATGTACAGCTATATCTGGTATGGTACTTGTTGGCTCTGCCAGTGGCGGTGCGTCCATAAAGGGTGCAGGAGCGCTGCCCCCCTCTCCTGTCACTCTCTAATCACCATAGATTCATGCATTGCATGAATCTATCTATGGTCGCTGCTGACACCCCCTATTCAGGTGCCCGGTCCATTTTCAGGTGCCGGGCATCTGAATTACACTGGAGGGGGCAGGGGCGTTGCTAGGTGGAAAAAAGACCATGGGCTTCAGCCAGAAGTCCGATGCTGGCACCGGTGGGGGGGGGGGGTCGAGAGTGGTCATGGCACAGGGTTTTTTGGCTGAGCGGTGGGGTTGTGTGGCGGGGGTTAAGCTTACTTGCCGGTTGCTGCCTGGGGCTTAGCAGTGCCCATCAATTTTGACCACTAATCTCAGCTACCTGACACACTGACCTACCTGACATACATACACTGACCTGACATACATACACCTACCTAACATACACTGACCTACCTAACATACACTGACCTGACATACATACACCTACCTAACATATACTGACCTACCTAACATACACTGACCTGACATACATACACCTACCTAACATACACTGACCTGACATACATACACCTACCTAACATACACTGACCTGACATACATACACCTACCTAACATACACTGACCTACCTAACATACACTGACCTGACATACATACACCTACCTAACATACACTGACCTACCTAACATACACTGACCTGACATACATACACCTACCTAACATACACTGACCTGACATACATACACCTACCTACCTAACATACACCGACCTGACATACATACATACATATACCTACCTGACATACATACACCTACCTAACATACACTGACCTGACATACATACACCTACCTAACATACAGTGACCTACCTGATATACATACACTGACCTAACATACACTGACCTCACCTACCTGACCAGGAGACAGACTTCATGTGTCCAGGTGTCCTGCAGTTCAGTTCAGCCGTAGTGTGCTGTGTGCAGCCCACCCATCATGTGTCACAGCAGGCAGCCAGAGGAGGAGAGGAGACTGCTTGAATTTCATCGCCTGGACCTTGGAGCTCCGGGCTGTGTCCTGCACGTAGTTATACAAAGTAGAGCCTGCCTCCCAGTCCCAGCACGGCCAGAGGGCACAAGGTGGTATGGAGAAGACTCTTCTGCCTCCTGCTGCACACTCCGGTGCCCATGATCAGACACACCGAGATCCGGAGCTCTTCACTCTGCCATCCGCCCCCAGCACAGCTCAGGTCACCAACACACCCCAGCGCCGGGCTCCTCTTCCAGTTATCCTCATCCCCTCCTCTACAATCATCGGTGCAGTCACTGGCACATCTCGCCAGATCGCTCCTCCGCTGCCCTGACCTCTCTGAGCGGGGATCTCAGTGATGTGGCGTGGCGGCATTGTAATTCCCGCCTTCTGGAGCCTGCACCGCCTATGATGGACGTCACACGTCCCGCGGTCCCAGCATTGGACCAGTGGGATGTCCATCTTGGTTCCAGAAGGTGGGACCTGCTTTGTCATTCGGCCACACTTGGCCGCACTCGGCGGATCAGAGCGGTCCCCACTCGGCTGCGGCCGGCGGTGCTCGGGGCTAACAATTGAACGGTGCCTTCCTGACACTCGGGGCTTTTTGGGGACCAATTCGGGGCTTCAGCCCTCCCTAGCCACCCCCTCCCGATGCCCCTGGGAGGGGATGTTTTTTGGAAGCACCTGATTAGAGCCATAGGCTCTAATAGGCACCCAAAAATGTGTGAAGCGGGCGCAACACTGTTCGTTTTCTTCTCACTCAGCTGTATGTTAGCAAAGCGAAGGAATTCGCTTTGCTCACATTGAACCGCCTCTCAGCCAATCAGGTTGCCGGGTCTGTGTTACCTGTCACCTGATTGGCTGAAATGACAGGCGATGTGATTGGACACCTATCAGGCACCCAATCATAGCAGAGAACGAGAGGGTCGGGGAAGAAATGGAGGACACCGGACACCGCTCACCGCCTGCCGCTGTCACCCGCTGCCCACCCGAGACAAGGCAAGTGCCAGGCATATGGGGGGCACAGTGGCAGCACTTGGGGCACAGTGGCAACATTTGGGGCACAGTGGCAGCACTTGGGGCACAGTGGTAACATTTGGGGCACAGTGGCAGCACTTGGGGCACAGTGGTATTATTTGGGGCACAATGGCAGCATTTAATGTGCACAGTGGCAACATTTGGGGCACAGTGGCAACATTTGGGGCACAGTGGCTGCGTTTGGTACAGTGGCTGCTTTTGATGGGCACAGTGAGGCTGCAATTGATGAGTTTTTTTTTCAGAATTTTTCAGTTTGTTTGCGCCCCCCCAAAAAATTTAAGCACCAGCCAACATTGCTCTGCTCCCTGTATACATCTCATGGATTCATGTTCAGTGCTGGATGAATGTTTACTAATAAGCCTCAATAAGCATAATCAATAACACTGTCCGTCCCCATGGCACCTAGCAGGATGTGATTGCAAGCCCCTCACTAATTGTCAGCTTTGCATTAACAAAAACCAAGAGTGAATGGGATTTTTTTGTGGTGCTGAAACTTCCCCACAGACAGCCATTTAAGAGACTTGTTTATAAAAGCACACATTTTTATTGCAAAAAATATCCTTAAGAGGCAATGGGGTATCCGTCCCCTAAAATGCATATAACATGGATACAACTTATAAGCATCTCAGTCACTCTCAATATCATCTTCCCTCACATAATAAGCAAAGTAGAGCATGGAGTGGATAGCATAATTTTGGACACCCTCACTTGATGGATCTTTTTCAAAAGATAGTTATCTTCGACACACTCCCTCATCATTGTTAGCTATATATTTATACCTTATTATTGTGTTTTTAAAACCACTATCTGCCCCTTTTCTAGTTGTTTGAATTCTTTGTAAGCACTGTAGGAATCAAGCTGTGATTCTTTCCTTTCATGGGTGGTCTGCTGGGCTTCTGGGCTCAACACATGGGCATTATGTCCATTGTCCATCCATTGCCTTTTACCCCTCAACCAGGCCTTTGAGGTCTTCACCGGGTCAGGTCATACACCCCCCTCTGGGGATTTATTAAAAATGATAAATTATATATTTTTTTTCTGACTATAACAAATATTATCAGTTGCTGTATACATGTGTACACCTATTTTTTGCTCCATAAGATGCACCTGACCATAAGACGCAACTAGGTTTTAGAGGAGGAAAACAAGAAAAAAAATATTCTGAACCAAATGGTGTACTAAAATATTTACCAGTGCCCATGAAATGCAGCCTTACAGTGCCAATTATATGCATTCTTACTAGTGCCAATGAAATGCAGCCTGACCAGTGCCCATGAGATGCAACCTGACCAGTGCCAATGAAATGCAGTCTTACCAGTGCCAATTAAATGCAGCCTTACCAGTGCCAATTAAATGCAGCCTTACCAGTGTCAATTAAATGCAGTCTTACCAGTGCCAATTAAATGCAGCCTGACCAGTGCCGATTAAATGCAGCTTTACCAGTGCCAATTAAATGCAGCCTTACCAGTGCCAATTAAATGCAGCCTTACCAGTCCCATGAAATGCAGCCTGATCAGTGCCTGACGAGGACGTCATCACATCCGCCTGTCACTAAGATAGAAGACAGAGCAGCCCAAGTGGCAGCCGCGGTCATACTCAGACTGCTCTGTCTTCTGTCTGTGGCTGAGTGACAGGCTTAGCTGGGAGATTGCCCGGCGCTCGCGGGAGACGGCCGGCCCGGTATTATGACATAGTGGCAGTGGTGATGGGAAAGAGGCCTGGTCAGTATTCTCCCCATAACACGCACAGACATTTCCCCCCATTAATTGCAGCCTTTCCAGTCCCGTGAAACGCAGCCTGATCAGTGCCAATTAATTGCAGCCTTACCAATCCCATGAAATGCAGCCTGATCAGTGCCAATTAATTGCAGCCTTACCAGTGCCAGTTAAATGCAGCCTTACCAGTCCCGTGAAATGCAGCCTGACCAGTGCCCATGAAATGCAGCCTTACCAGTGCCAATTAAATGCAGCCTTACCTGTGCCAATTAAATGCAGCCTTACCAGTCCCATGAAATGCAGCCTGATCAGTGCCAATTAATTGCAGCCTTACCAGTCCCATGAAATGCAGCCTGATCAGTGCCAATTAATTGCAGCCTGACCAGTGCCCATGAAATGCAGCCTGACCAGTGCCAATTAAATGCAGCCTTACCAGTGCCAATTAAATGCAGCCTTACCAGTGCCCATGAAATGCAGCCTGACCAGTGCCAATTAAATGCAGCCTAACCAGTGCCAATTAAATGCAGCCTTACCAGTCCCATAAAATGCAGCCTGACCAGTGCCCATGAAATGCAGCCTTACCAGTGCCAATTAAATGCAGCCTTACCTGTGCCAATTAAATGCAGCCTTACCAGTCCCATGAAATGCAGCCTGATCAGTGCCAATTAATTGCAGCCTTACCAGTCCCATGAAATGCAGCCTGATCAGTGCCAATTAATTGCAGCCTTACCAGTGCCAGTTAAATGCAGCCTTACCAGTCCCGTGAAATGCAGCCTGATCAGTGACAATTAATTGTAGCCTTACCAGTGCCCATGAAATGCAGCCTGACCTGTGCCAATGAAATGCAGCCTTACCAGTGCCTGGCGAGGACTTCATCACATCCGCCTGTCACTAAGATAGAAGACAGAGCAGCCCAAGTGGCAGCCGCGGTCATACTCAGACTGCTCTGTCTTCTGTCTGTGGCTGAGTGACAGGCTTAGTTGGGAGATTGCCCGGCACTCGCGGGAGACGGCCGGCCCGGTATTATGACATAGTGGCAGTGGTGACGGGAAGGAGGCCTGGTCAGTATTCCCTCCATAACACGCACAGACATTTCCCCCTATTTTCCCCCCCAAAGTGCATCTTATGGAGCGAAAAATATGGTATATGTATTTTCTGTATAGTATTATTTTGCTGTTTTCTTTTTTCAGAGATACTTTGTCCAACAGCACCCTCTGAACCCCTAAAGAAGCTATAACTGCAAAACGTGTTGGGATAATATCATCATCTTCCTTTTTTGTGTATTAGATGATTATACTATTCACTCCATGCTCTACTTTTCCTATTATGTGAGGGAAGATGATATTGAGGGTGACTGAGCTGCTTATAAGTTGTATCCATGTTATATGCATTTTAGGGAATGGATACTCCATTACTTTTTAAGGATATTTTTTGTAATAAAAATTTGTGCTTTTATAAACAAGTCTCTTAAATGCCTGTCTGTGGGGAGGTCTCAGCACCACAAAAAATCCCATTCACTCTTCTTTTGTTTTTTCTTGACATTTTACTGGGATGAGGAGCTGTACTATTCAGTTGGACCCGTTATTTATTTTTGTTTCATAGCTTTGGATTAACCTCTTCTGGATCGCCCCACGCACATATACTCCAGCAGGGCAGCCTCCTGCACAAAATCACGTACCTGTATGTCATTTCGTGCACTGGGTTTGGAGCGCGCGCGCATGCTGCTGGCGACCTGCTCCCGCAGTGATTGGACATAGCTGAAGCCAATCAGCGGGTACTGAGGACCCGATGTTTGCCGGCACTCTACGATCATTCTCAGGAGAGGCAGAAAGGTTGTCAGCCTATGTAAATAAGGCAGATCGCTGTTCTGTGAGAGGGGAAGATGGAGATCTTGTGTTTCTGCTAAGCAGGAACACAGATCTCTGTCTTCCCCCAGTTAAAGCCCTTCCCCCACAGTTAGAAAGCACTCTCTAGGAGCACACTGAACCTTTTGATCGCCCCTGATGTTGACCCCTTCTCTGGCAGTGTCATTAGTACAGTGACAGTGCATATTTTTTAGCACTGATCGCTGTATAAGTGTCACTGGTCCCTAAAAAAGTGTCAGTTAGGTGTCCAATTTGAATGCCGCAATGTAGCAGTCCTGCTAAAAGTCGCTGATTGCTACCATTACTTGTAAAAATATAAATAAATAAATGAAAATTCCATAAAAATATTTCATAGTTTGTAGACGCTATATCTTTTGCGCAAACCAATCAATTTATAATCAAACTTGTAGCAGAATACATATTGGTCTAAACTGATGAAGAAATTCAAATTTTTACAGTTTTTTATTGGATATGTTTTATAGCAGAAAGTAAAAAATACTTTTTTTTTTTAAATTGTCTATTTTTTTTGTTTATAGCGCAAAAAAATAAAAACCGCAGAGGTGATCAAATATCACCAAAAGAAAGTTCTATGTGTAGGGAAAAAAGGGCATCAATTCTATTTGGGTACAGCGTCGCACGACCGCGCAGTTGTCAGTTGAAATAACGCAGTGCCGTATTGCAAAAAATGCCCTGGTCATGAAGGGGGGTAAACCTTTCCGGGGCTGCAGAGGTTATAATCCATAATAGAAGACTATATTCAGTCCTATAAACCCTGTGATTTGTGTATGTTTGTAAAGCTGAATGTTTGCTTAGAGAAAACTTTCTATTAAAAGACAGAAACGAGTCAACACTGGGAGCCACCTACCAAGTCTGTGTGCAGATCTGCAGATGTATGAGATATTGGAAAGCACACAAGTGTCAGCCAGACTTAAAATTTCTAATTGTTTCTTTAAATGTACCCATTTTTCAGATGCAGGGGGAACACTACAAGGCTTCGAGAATACCTTCCAGGTCATGGCTGCTAACTCTATAAAGTATAATGCCAATCCATCATGAGGTCCCCCCACCCCTTCACTTTGCCTTTAAAGGCCCATTTCGTCTTTGTGTAGATCCAAGGTTTGCAATTGTGCATCATCCCTGTTACTCTCTACTTGATAAGATCACATGGACTGTAGCTAATTGTACGCACCAAGCTCCCCGCTGGTGTTCACACAGAGCTGCTTCTTTATTTCTAAAGAAAGCTGATCTGATCTATAAACAAGGAAAGCAATGGAAAAATAACACAAGTCTTTTTGTAGAAATGATATAATAATTTTATTTATTCCATTGTGTGAAATACATTTATTTTATAAACTAATCATAAAAAACATAATTTACCTGCCAATGAAGCTAATTGTCAAGATAAAAAGGAAACTATAATGGTTTGGGGTCATTTTTTTTTTAATGTTGTAAAAATATATAAAAAAAAGAAAAAAAAGAAACTGCGCATAGGTGAAGTGTACAAACAATGTGAAATATAAGACTGCGAATTCCTCTATGTAACACAAACACAGTAAAAATCAAAATGGAAAAAAACGGAATCGCGCTAGAAGGGACTAGTGACCATACATATGATCACCAATCCACAATAATATTAAATATGTGAATAAACAAAGAATGATGAAATATAAACACAATTAAAAACTGAACATAATGACAAAGTAATAGTTCATCAAGTTTGCATTACTTGTATGCAACAGTGAAAGCAAAAGTCCATGTGTATACAGTACTGTATGTGTAAATCACCCGAGTGGTAAATGAAAAATCAAAATAAACTGAAATTCCTGCTGTATGAAGACAAAGTGCTTGATCCACCACCATAAATAAAGACTGGCCACTTACCAGAAACTCATGACCCCCCCGCTACAGAGGATCAGAGAAAGCTGTTTGTAAACAGTGATCTAGATCACAACCAAAGGACCAGAAGCCTTGCACTGGGATGGAACATCAAGGACCTTGGTGCCGTGATGGAGGTATTCACACTTAGGAGGCAAAAGGCATTTCACACTATGTAAAAATATATGCACAATTAGAGATGGGCTGAACACCCCCCCCATTCGGTTCGCACCAGAACTCTCGAACATCGCAAATGTCCCCATTTTGAAGGCTTATATGCAAGTTATTATCCATAAAAAGGGTATGGGGGGAAGGGTACTTCCCTGGGGGACATGTACCAATGCAAAAAAAACTTTCAAAAAGATTGTTTTTAAAGGAAGAGTGATTTTTTAAGTGAAATAATAAAAATGAAAAATTCCTTTAAATATATTGCAAGGGGGGTCCCCTTAGTCTGCTTGTAAAGTGACGCATCTGTAGCATCTATTGAACCTGCTGCAGCAAAACTGAAATTCATAAAGAAAAAAATGACATTTAACCACTTCCCTACCCGCCCATAGTCATATGACGTCCTGGGATGGGATCTCCCATCCTGGGTGGACGTCATATGACGTCCCGGGATTCCCGGCCGCCTAGGGGGCGCGCTCGCGCGCGCCCGCCGCGTTCCTCGGGACCCGGTGCGTGTGCCCGGCGGCCGCGATGTCCGCCGGGCACCCGCGATTGCCCGTTAACCGGGCCGGCATGTGGATCTGTGTGTGTAAACACACAGATCCACAGCCTGTCAGCTCTGAGGAGAGCGATCTGTGTTCCCAGAACGGAGGAACACAGATCGGTCTCCTCCCCTTGAGCGTCCCCTCCCCCTTCAGTTAGTAATCACTCCCTAGGAAACATATTAACCCCTCCCCGCCCCCTAGTGGTTAACCCCTTCACTGCCTGTCACATTTACACAGTAATCAATGCAATTGTATAGCATTGATCGCTGTATAAATGTGAACGGTCCCAAAAATGTGTCAAAAGTGTCCGATGTGTCCGCCATAATGTCGCAGTCACGAAATAAAATCGCGATCGCCGCTAAAAAAATAAATAATTTTTTTTTTTTTAAATGCCATAAATCTATCCCCTATTTTGTAGACGCTATAACTTTTGCGCAAACCAATCACTATACGCTTATTGCGATTTTTTTTACCAAAAATATGTAGAAGAATACGTATCGGCCGAAACTGAGGAAAAAATTTGTTTTTTAAAAAAAAAATTGGGATATTTATTATAGCAAAAAGTAAAAAATATTGTGTTTTTTTCAAAATTGTCACTCTTCTTTTGTTTATAGCGCAAAAAATAAAAACCGCAGAGGCGATCAAATACCACCAAAAGAAAGCTCTATTTATGGTGAAAAAAGGACATCAATTTTTTTTGGGTACAATGTCGCACGACCGCGCAATTGACGTTCAAAGTGCGACAGCGCTGAAAACTAAAATTTGGCCTGGGAAGGAAGGGGGTGAAATTGCCCTGTATTGAACCGGTTAAATTACCGGCAATACAATACCATTGCCAGAAAAACAAAAATGTTTAATCCCAATCCATAGCAGGAACCCCACACCAAAATTTACAAAAAAAAATGGCTTGGGGTCCCCCCCAAAATCCATACCATACGTATCTAAGCATGCAGCCTGGCAGGTCAGGAAAGGGGAGAGACGAGAGAGTGCCCTTCCCTCCTGAACCATACCAAGCCACATGCTGTCAAGCACCCTGCAAATTTGGGTGTTCGCCGAACAGGCGATATTCGGGCCAAACTTTTGCTTGGCTCAAACTGTTTGTCTTTGTTTTTCTAATTCCCATTACATGAGAAGGGATTCCCAGAGCACTATGACTTAGCTAGAGACATCATTACAGAAGAAGCTCACTTTCAGGCATGCTGGCTCTCAATGAAACCTCAGAACAGGCCTTATGATGAGGAGGAATCACTGCTCTGATTCATTCACTTGTGTCTGTAAATTTCAGCTTAAGCTCTTGAGCATTTTTATAGCACATGGTATGAAGATGGTGGAAATGCATGAAAAGGAGCCTAAAACTTCACCTTCTTTCTGGATTAAATAGTTTTTTAAGGTCCCCAAACCTCGCATACAATGCATGTACGAATGTAACTGCATGCATTGGTGGCACCTACGCACAAAAAAATTGATTGCGCTAAACCTGTTACATATCACTACACACACTGGAGTGAAAGCAATAATTCTAGTCCATTGTTCACAGTTAGCTCTAAACTGATGACCTGTGGAGGCTTTTAAGGCATTGAAAAATGAAATATATAGGGTACTGAAGTTTGTTGTCATTTAACAGGTGCAATTTTAAGGCTTGACATGTTGGGTTACTTGGCTCAACCTCATTTTTCATATTTTACCAAAAAATGGGTAATTTATTTAATTTGTGTGCCCTAGAGTTACCTCTAGTGTATTTTTACTGACATTTTGCATTTAATAAACCATTGCACTAATATTGTGAAAAAAAAATGAAACTACCACTATTTTATTTTCTAGAGTGTCTGCTTCCAGAAAATCTATAATATATATACGGTATATATTTTTTAAACTTCAGGCGTAAAATTATTTTTTTAAACATGGGTGCAAAAACACGCAAAAGTGACTCTGGCAGAAAAGGGTTAAACAGTTTTTCCTTATAGAGCAGAGGAGTGTTAACAAAATATCTGCTTTGGGTGTCAAATATTCTTCATTCTTTATTCTTTTATGTATTGTTATAGTGACAACTTACTGTCCATGTAAATTTCCCGAGAGCTAAAGATGAAATCATTAAAGATATTGTCATTTGTCTTGATTTATCCTGAATGAAATTCCCCTGATGAAGGGATTAACACTGAGATCCTGAAACACGCTGGGTGAAATACAAAGGAGACTATCAACTGTATTGTTTTATTTTTAATTTTATGTCCTACACAGTGATGTATGCACCTACTAGTTTGTAATACTATCTCAATAAATTTTGTTATTTCTCTTTATATACTGTATATCTTGATACTCTTCAATCTCTTTATCTAGTTGCCTTAAAAGTCCCCTGGTACTCTTCCGGGGGGGCACCTTATCTTTTTATAGTTGCCTGTGTATTGTGAGTACCTGTGTAGAGTGCTGTGAGTATTGTGAGTACCTGTGTATTGTGAGTACCTGAGTATTGTGTGTGTATTGTGAGTACCTGAGTGTTGTGTGTATTATGAGTAGCTGAGTACTGTGTGTATTATGAGTACCTGAGTACTATGTGTATTATGAGTACCTGAGTACTATGTGTATTGTGAGTATCTGAGTAGTGTGTGTGTGTGTGTATTGTTAGTACCTGGGTATTGTGAGTGCCTGAGTACCTGTCTATTGAGAGTATTGTGAGTGCACGTGGACTGTGAGTGCACATGTGTTGCGAGTGCATGTGTATTGTCTTGTTAAGAACCTGTGTATCGTATTTTTCAGTACCTGTGTATTGTATTGTTGAGTACCTGTGTATTGTATTGTTCCGTACCTGTGTATTGTTGAGTATTAGTGTCAGGAAGCTAGTTGTTAGTTAATTTGGACAGAGTATAACCCCCATTCCCTATTAAGTTAGTGGGTACGATGCCCGGCGGGTGTGGAGATGCGACTGGGTGTACATCTTGTGGCATGTATGCATTCCTTGATCATCCAATCGAGGGCGAATACTGCTGTGCAAAATGTAAGCACATTGTTTTCCTGGAAGCCCAGGTTCTGAATCTAGGGAAGCAATTGTCAACACTGAGAAGTCCCTCCACACTAAAGGAGAGTTGGGATCATACCAGGCAGGTGCTTGCAGGGGCCAGCACAGAGGAGGTTGGAGACCAAAGCAGAGTAGATGGGTGACAGTCAGGAAGGGTAGAGGGGAAAGTGCCAGGGAGGCCGGTCCTAGGCTGGAACATCTCAATAAGTATGCCCCATTGAGGGACATTGGTGAAACCAGTCAGGGACCAGCACTACTGGAGTGACTCTCCTAGCTGCCATGGAAATGACTCCTCCAGTGAGGGTGGGAGTAAAGCCAAGGGAAAGGAAAGACAGATTCTGGTGGTAGGGGACTCAATTCTTAGAAGAACAGAGAGGGCAATCTGTCACAAAGACCTGAAGAGCCGAATTGTATGTTGTCTACCGGGCGCTCGGGTTTGGCACATGACGGATCTGGTGGACAGATTGGGGGGGGGGGGGGGGGCTGGGGAAGACCCAGCTGTCATGGTGCACATTGGAACCAATGCAAAGATTGTAAACATATAGAAATAAAAAAAAACAAAAAAACATTATAGCTTCCAATAGAAGCAAAGAAACACAAACTGTTTAAGAATTTATAAAATATACATCAAAATAATAGACAATAAAATGTATCTGTGTTCTTTATGGTGTGTGATCTTTTTACTCTATTGGTAAATCAAGTAGATAACAACAATATGAAGGACCTGGAAGAGTGCTGGCTATACATTAGTAGATTTTCAGACATATAGGGGGTCATTTACCATAGCGCTATGGCGCTAATTCGCGCTAAAACGGTATTCACTATAGCGCTGGTGTGAAAATACTCCCAAAATCGAATTTACTATAGCTCCCTGAAATTGAATAGCGCCCAAACCCTTACTCTGCTAAAACCTAGAGAATTGCACATGGAAATAATGTTTAGAGCATGATATAATTGTCTAAATGGTACTGAAATATGCGGTATATTATTTAAAGATTATCTGCTTTTAAACTGTGTGAAAAAGTGATTTCTACACTGAAATATCTTTAAAAGTCTGAAAAGTGAAAAATTCCCCGTTTTGGACAACTAGGTGCCAACACAACTGAGCATGCTCAGACCTGAAAATAACTCTCATTTTAACTCAAGTGTCTTTTTTACCCGGAGCTATAGTAAATACCAAAATGAGAGCTGATTAGAGAGCATTTTTTGGGAGTTGAAATCTGCTCTAATTTAGTCCAAATGAAGTTTCAGTCATTGATTCTAATGGAACAATTCTAACTTTCACCAAAAAACCTTTTAATGTTGAGATGAAATGTATCTTTCTGTGAAATAAATTTTCCTTTGTAACATTGTTGCTTCTACTTAAAATATTTTGATTTTAAGAATGCTACAATGTGGAATGTTTTGATGTTTTGGTAAAATATATTTTTCTCTGTTACTTTCACTTGTTACTCTTCATCTCACAACAATCTTTACCCCAAACTCACACAGATGTCTTTATAATCCACAAACAATACAATTGCTGATACAAATTTAAAATGAATCACAATTTTTTGTGCTTTGTATTATTTCTAAATATTCATAATTTGAGCCCAAAAAATGTGATATGTGTACCAACATCAGAAATCAAAATGTAATTCCCAAAAAGTTGAGGGTAATATTCTACTCTCACCCACAAAAAAACACCAAATATCACAGAATAAATCAAGAAGAATAACTCTTGAGTAATGTAATTCCATCACCTGTATGTCCATAGAAATGCAGTATTTATGTGTTTTTATGTGTTTTTTATGTGTAGTTATGTGTAGGAGGGTCTCACATGTGGCAGCTCCGTGGCTTAGAGGTTAGAACTTCTGCTTAGTATCTCTGAGGGTCTGGGTTCAAATCCCAACCATGTTTCTTCATGTGAAGAAGTTGTCTCATCTCCCAGGTCCTATAACTATGTCTAATTGTAGTAGTTATGTGTAGGAGGGTTCCACCACCATCATAAGTCTTTTCCAGATACACTATATAGCCAAAAGTATTGGGACGCCTGCCTTTACACACACATGAACTTTAATGGCAGCCCAGTCTTAGTCCGTAGGGTTAAAATTTGATTTGGCCCACCCTTTGCAGCTAGAACAGCTTCTGGGAAGGCTGTCCACAAGGTTTAGTCTGCCTATGGGAATGTTTGATCATTCTTCCAGAAGTGCATTTGTGAGGCCAGGCACTGATGTTGGATGAGAAGGCCTGGCTTGCAGTCTCTACTCTAATTCAGCCAAAGGGTGTTCTATCGGGTTGAGGCCAGGACTCTGTGCAGGCCAGTCAAGTTTCTCCACCCCAAACTTGCTCATCCATGTCTTTATGGACCTTACTTTGTGCACTGGTGCGCAGTCATGTTGGAACAGGAAGGGGCCATTCCCCAAACTGTCCCCACAAAGTTGGGAGCATGAAATCATCCAAAATGTCTTGGTATGCTGATGCCTTAAGAGTTCCCCTCTCTGAAACTAAGAGGCCAAGCCCAACCCCTGAAAAACAACCCCGCACCATAATCCCCCTCCACCAAATCATTTGGACCAGTGCACAAAGCAAGGTCCATAAAGACATGGATGAATGATTTTGGGGTGGAGGAACTTGACTGGCCTGCACAGAGTCCTGACCTCAACACAACAGAACACCTTGGGGATAAATTAGAGAGGAGACTGTAGGTCAGGCCTTCTCGTCCAACATCAGTGCCTGACCTCACAAATGCACTTGGAAGAATGGTCAAACATTCCCATAGACACACTCCTAAACCTTGTGGACAAGAAGAGTTGAAGCTCTTATAGCTGCAAAGGGTGGGCCAAATGAGTTTTGAACCCAATACTAATACTGGGATGCCATTACAGTTCATGTGTGTTTAAAGGCAGGCATCCCAATACTTAGGCCAATATACTGTATATTGCTTGTGACACTGAGCATGGCTATGGACTTAGGGATGGTTCACACCACAGAGATGCAGAGAACATGTGTGGGGTTGCCTGGTGGCTTAGTGGGTAGCAGTTCTGTCTAGCAGCACCTGAGATGTTGGTTCAATTCCCCAACATGCTAATACTTGTGTTGAAGTTTATATGTTCTCCCTGTGTGGGTTTCTCACCACAATCTAAAGACATGCTGGCAACTTATTTGTCTCCTGTCGAAATAGGTTCTAATGTAAGATTGTTAATTTTGGACTTTATATTGGAAGCTCATTGCAGCCAGGGACTGATGTTAATGTTTATTAACACTAATCATGCCCAGGGACTTGGACATTTCAAATTTTAGGGTTTACACTGCACAGGTACATATGCTTAGAAAACTGTTGCTTTGTTTATGTGGATGCAAATGGACTTTGATCTTTGTCCTGTAGTTGGAGATTTGATGCACATAGCCAAGGGCTAACACAGTTGTGAATAGTATTATGTGTTCCTGCTCATCAGGTGCAATCACTTTAGACATACATGAAGAGACAGATTGAAAGATACTGGTGGGCGTGTACTTCTATTGGGTGTGTCAGTGTTCTAACAATACAACCTCTCTTATATAAAGGCCTGCAGTAGGGGGGGTTCATTTGGCCTGAGAAGGTCAGGTTTTTTGTTGTGATGGAGAAGGAATGATATTGGGAGATTTGATGAAATTCTTGTGCATTTTTTTCAATCAAAAGTGGGTTTATGTGGCCATGCTGTCAATGTTGTGTGTGTATTGTTCCTGTCTGATCATGCAAACATCGTTTGGAAGCACCTGCTGACCTACTCTTTTTGATCTCGTTTAATCGTGTACACCGAAATGCAGCTTCCAGCAGAACATGGTCACCAATGTATGTGTGTGTGGATTGTGGGCTGGTGGTGGGTGTTTTGAATAAGTCTTTTGTAATATTATGTTGGAATGCTTTGTAAGAATGACTGTTAAGTATGTTTCTATAATCTTTCAGATAATAATGTGATGTGTTGCCCGTTATACACTGAAATTAAAGCTGTGTCCACTCTAAGGCTTTGTCTAATTTTAGATTGTAAGCTCCTATGAGCAGGGCCCTTAAAATTCCGTTGCTAAATGTAGTACCATATATCCTGTCCAAATTTTTTTGAAGCTAGTAAATGTAAATTTATTTTTTTTCTGCTGGTAAAATAAAAGGTGTGTGTGTGTCTTTTTTTCCTTCTACTTTTCTTTCTTTAGTTTTTGTGGGTGGTGGTTTTGGGAAAGTGCAATATCTTTTATATTTTATTTCAATATGTATTTGTGCACCAAAAAACTAATCTCTTTGCCCTGGTTCACATGCTACTTTGAAATTGCGCTACTTCACTTGAAGTAGCACGATTTCAAAGTAGCAAGGTCAGCGTGATTTCAGGTGGCTTCATACACAAATGTCTATTGAAGTCGCACCTGAAATCGGCAAAAGTAGTGCAGGAACTAATTTAGCAAATTGATGCGGTGCCACAAAAAAAATGTTGCATAAATTGGAACAGTGCCATTGCCAATAGTCATGCGATTTGATCTCTCAAATCGCATGACCAATCGCTCCAATGTAAACCTAGGCTCCTGCACAACTGCAAGTTATATATAAAGATTCCACCTTTATCATTAACAGCTGTGGAGAATTGCAGGTAATGAATTCAGCTGGTGGATAGGCAGTGTTTGAATGTGTCAGCTCTCGTTCACATTGGTGTGATTTGACATGTCAAATCTGTGGCAATTGCACTGTTCTAATTGGTGCCATTTGTATTGATATTGGTGCAGAAACCTGCACTGATGTCTCTGATGTTGCCCCCACAGTCAGGACTGACATGCAGGAATGAAATTGTGGGAGTTCAGCTGAACGATTTCCTCCCTCTGTCAGTGTGAACCAGGGCTCATACTGGGCCTTTTGCCTTTGTAATTCACCTGCTGCTAACCCAGGGACACCATTTCTTAGCAAACTCCCTTAAGTTTACCTTCAAATATATGTAGAAATACAGATTTGCATATCTGAAAATAAAAAATACTAATCGTGGTTGAGATCAAATATTCGCAGCTGCAATCAAAAGCGTGGTTTCACCTTCTGACCTGGAAATTAATCATTGTATGCACCCGGAAGTTCCTGTGTTGGTCAGGATCTCCATCTAGGTGGACATGGCGAGGTCTCTTTAGCAGAGAGGAGGTGCTGCTCATTGGCCGGGTAAGTGTAGGATATGTACTTGTACTTAATCAATGCGGGGGTGGATGTCATAGTTAGATTTGGTGTGGGTGGGGTTCATTGATTTGTTTGGCATCACCACACATTTGCTTCCATCCCATGTGCACACATCACTTCCTGCATTTGTTCTGCTGATGTAAATCAGTAAGGACTATGCAAGTATAAATGAGAGATCCTTTTATTAAAATATATATGACTTGTTTCACAGCTGGGTGAATTTTCCAGCAAATTTGGACCTCTGAGTTGCATGACAAATTGTACCCCATGATTCTCAATGACAACCATTCATATCTGTGCAACTTTAAGACACACCAACTTCAAAGTAGTCCCTGTACTACTCTGGTGTGACTTGAGGTATATCGGGTACAATATTACACAGGCGTTCCCAGAAGTTGGGGCCAAGTTGCAGCGGCAAAGTGGCAGCAAAATAGTGTGACTTTCAGGTCGCAGCAGTGTGAATGAGATTCAAGGATAACACCTTTGAATTTGGCCCTATTGTCACTTGTGCATCCTGAAGGTGTAGCAAATTTGTCCCTGCACTAGCTTGGTTTAACTGATGCAATTTGAGGTCCATACACCACAAGATTACACAGACATTACTTCAAGTCATGACAAAGCTGTGCAATTTTAAGGTCGCACAAGTGCAAATGGGGCCTTATTCAAAGGTGTTATCAATTAATCGCATTAGGTTACTTTCACACTTGGGTGACTTTTCATGGAGCTTTGGACCTCAGAGTCACATGAAAAGTTGTCCCCCTTGATTTCCATGCATATTTATTAAAGCTGCACGATTAATCGTCATCGTGATTTTTTTCCCCTTTACGATCTTGAAAAAAGAGTTTCACGATTCTTGCTATGCAAAGAACTCTCTCTGCTCTTCTGAAGCCACAGTCGAAAAACCAGGAAGTCTGCCAAGAATTAGAACATTCTATATCAGTGAACTTAACTAGAAACCTTGTAACAATTTGTCAATTAAATAGAATTCTGTGTAAGAGAGGAAAGTTTAACCACTTAAACACTAAACATTTTTCTGACATTTGTTGGTTTCAGGTTAAAATCATTTTTTTTTTGCTAGAAAATTACTTAAAACTCCCCAACATTATATATATATTTTTAGTAGAGACCCTAGAGAATAAAATGGTGGTTGCTACAATATTTTATGTCACACTGTATTTGCGCCTTTCAAATGCAATTTTTTTGGGAAAAAAAGTACTTTAATGAATTAAAAAAAAAAAAAAGAAAAGTTAGCCCAATTTTTTGTGGGATAATGTGAAAGATTTTACGTTGCGAGAATCGTGATCTTTTTATTCTAAGCAAAAAAATTGTGATTCTCATTTTGGCCAGAACCATGCAGCTCTAATATCTATACAACTTCACCCATGTTCACATAGGTCTGAATTGACATGTCAAATTGTAGGCCATATCGGCGCCTATTGATGGCAATGGAACTGTCCGAATTGGTGCGACGCCACAACGATTCCCAAAAGTAGTTCCTGCACTACTTTGGGCGACTTCAGGGGGCGATTTCTTACCTCCCAACTTTTTGAGATGGGTATAAGGGACACCTATTAGCAAAAGTAGGTAGGCATAGGACACCTTCCTAAAGGAGAACAGTTGGGACCTATGTGATTTCAATAGACATCTGTGCAGGAAAGTGCACTGATGTCTCTGAAATCGCTGACAAAGTCGGGCTGAGTCACACTTGTGCGACTTTGGACATCAGAGTCGTATGACAAGTCATACCCCATGATTTTTAATGTGTACCATTCATATCTGTGCAACTTCAAGTAACACTGACTTCAACGTAGTCCCTGTACTACTTTGGTCTGACTTTGATGCGAGTTGAGGTCCATAGACCTCAAGTTTACACAGGCATTCCCTGGAATTGCGGCAAAATTGCTGATGCAAAATCATGGGAAAGTTGCGTGTCTTTCCCTGTGACTCCTGTGTCCATAGACCTCAAGATTACATAGGCATTGCTTAAAGTCACATTAAAATCTCGCAACTTTCAGGTCGCACAAGTGTGAAAGGTGCCTAAGTCACTGTGCTGAGTACTATTTTATACCTAGAATACAAAGTAGTCCCACCATCAAACACTAGTAAACATATGTTCTCAATATAATTGTGCTCAAATGGCTGAAAATCACACAGATTGTATCACCTACTGAAAGCTTGCATTGTACTCAGCAGCATATGCTGAAAAGAGGCAAATGCCTATTAGCCAATGCCACATCGGCACGAGCATGGTTCTTACTATAATATTAATGCCTGAAATGCAAAACATTATTGTATTGAATCAAACATTAGTAAATTTATTTTCTCTGTAGGTAAGTGCTCAGCTCTGTAGCATAGCGATATACCAGGCTGCCCCCAAAAGTTCAAGCCATGAATTCAAATCCCACTGACAGCATCACCTCCCAGAAGTGTGCATTGTACTCAGAAGCATAATTAGGCAAAGCACATCAGCTTGCTTTATTCCATATTTTAACTCTTCAAATGCATGCAATGGTATGTACTTATTCAATAATATGGTATGGAATTCCGAAATTCAAGGAAAAAAATGTCGTAGGGTCCCCCCAGTACATACCAGGCCCTTCGGTATGGACTTTAAGGGGAACCCCACACCAAAATGTAAAATAAATTTGATGTGGGGCCCCCAAAATCCATACCAGACCCTTACCTGAGCATGCAGCCTGGAGGTCAGGATAGGGGGGGACGAGTGAGCACCCTCCCCTTCTGAACCTTACCAGGCCACATGCCCCAAAGCACCTTTTCCCCATGTTGATGGGGACAAGGGCCTCTTCCCGACAACACTGGTCGGTGGTTGTCGGTCTGCAGGCAGGGGGTTTATCAGAATCTGGAAGCCCCCTTTAACAAGGGGGCTCCCAGATCCTGCACCCTATGTGAATAGGTATGGGGTAAATTTTACTCCTACCCATTCACCAAAAAAAGCAGTGAAATGTAAAAAAAATTATTAGCCGGTTTTTGACAAGTCCTTTAGTGTAGAATAGCTCTGAGCTGTCTTCTTCCCTGAGCCATCTTCTCCAGACACTGTCTCTCCCTCCTCCATCTTCTCCCCAAGCTGTATTCTCCCAGAGCCGTCTCTCCTGCCGCCGCCATCTGCTGTGTTCTTCCGCACCGCTGGTTACCCGCTAATAAAAAAAAGCTGCTCTTCTTCCATGGTGGTCTTCCTCCGCTGTGTTGTCACCCGCTGTGTAGTGTCTCTTACATAGCCATGGAGCGGACTCTCCGGGTGACATTATCGGATGGCCACAGAAGACCGCCACAAGAAGAGCGGCTTTTTTTTTATTAGTGGGTAACCGGCTACGCTGAAGAACACATCAGCGGGAGAAGATGGTAGCAGGAGAGACAGCTCGGGGAGAAGAAACATCAAACACTAGTGAATGTATTTTCTATGTATGACTGTGCTACACCCAATAGGCTAGCGGTCAGCACTTCTACCTTGAAGAACTCATGGGTTCAAATCCCACAGAGAAATACTAAAAGATTGAATTGGTGAAAAAAAAGCAAATGACTATTAGCCAATTAGCCAAAGCAGCATATGCTGAAAATAGGTGAATGCCAATTAGCCAATGCACTTTAAATTTGGCTGATTCTATTATATTAACTCTTCAAATGCATGCAATGATATGTAAGTATTCAATACTATTATGGTGTGAAATTCCAAACACCACACACTAACTAATGGGCAGATTACATTTTTTTGTTTGTTCATTTTAATTCGCTTGTGCACTGAAAAAATAAACACAGCTGTGGGATGGTAGGTTGGCTGGTATTTGAACTTGTACCGTGAGTGCTGTGGAGACATCTGAGCAGACTACTAAGCCATTGTGCTAAGTATGAGACCTACATAATAGTGTAGTATGATTAAAGAATGAATATAAATAATTACCGCTTTATAGTCACCTAAATTAAAAAATAAAAAACAACATACAACAAATAGATAACCTAAATGTTTAATACATGTAACTTTACAGAATAGCAGACATTACTATGTAATAATCATTCATAACTGCATTAGTTAGCAAAAGAAGGAAAAAAACTAGGAATACTAATTGCAACATACATCAATAGATGCACACGAGGTAGAGCACATCTCACATAAAAATGTTTCTTTCACATACATGGATCATGATTACAGTGCAGTACTATATAACAACTTGGTAGAAATTGGCATTTGCATATACGCGGAAGCGCTAATTAGCGCCAGTTCAGAATTTACTAACATGTGTTTCTCACTAATAGCGCTAGTTTTTCATTCGCACATTCGCCTGTTGAAATTTTATTTGGCTAAAATGGTCGCTGGTTCGTATTCCCAACCACACCACAAGACTACCTGCCTGGAGTTTGCATGTTCTCCCTGTGCCTGCGTGGGTTTCCTCCGGGTACTCCGGTTTCCTCCCACACTCCAAAGACATGCTGGTAGGTTAATTGGCTTCTGTCTAAATTGGCCCTAGTATATGAATGTGAGTTAGGGACCTTAGATTGTAAGCTCCTTGAGGGTAGGGGCCCATATTAGTGTATAATGTATATGTAAAGCACTGCGTAAATTGACGGCACTATAGAAGTACCTTAAAGCGGAGTTCCACACAAAAATGGAACTTCCGCTTTTCGGAACCCTCCCCCCCTCCGGTGTCACATTTGGCACCTTTCAGGAGGGAGGGGGGTGCAGATACCTGTCTAAGACAGGTATTTGCACCCACTTCCGGCATAGACTCCCATAGCCGCAACGCTTCACTTCCTGATTCCCTCACCTAGGATGGTGGTGGCAGCTGCCGAGAACCGAGCGGGTTCTCGGCGTCCCCTGCCGACATCGCTGGACCCTGGGACAGGTAAGTGGCCATGTATTAAATGTCAGCAGCTGCAGTATTTGTAGCTGCTGGCTTTTAATATTTTTTTTTTTTGGCGGTGTGGGTGAACCCCCACTTTAAATAAAAATAAATAAGTCTTCACTAATATTATGGTGTGAATCTCCAAAACACCATACACTAGCTAACAAGCAGTTTACATTTGATAAACTTTATTGTATGGTATATAAACCATCAAACACTAGTAAAAGTATTTTGTATATATAATTGTGCTCAGCCCAATAGGCTAGCAGTTAGCACCTCTACCTTCAAACATTCAGGTATTAAAAGACTCATGGGTTCAAATCCCACAGAAGAATCCTAAAAGATTGCATTGGTGGGAAAAGGAGAATGCCAGTTAGCCAATTAGCCAAAGCAACACAAATATACGTGTATATATATTTACTGAAAATAGGTGATTGCCAAGTAGCCAATGCAGTTTAATGTGAAAGTTTTTATTGTATTAACTCTTTAAATGCATGCAATGGTATGTAAGTATTCAATTATATTATGATGTGACATTCCAAACACCACACACTAGCTAAAGGGCAGTTTACATTTCTTTGTTTATTTTAATTCACTTGTGCACTGAAAAAATAAACACAGCTGGTGGATGGTAGGTTGGCTGTTGTTTGAACTCATACCATGAGTGGTGTGAAGATATCCAAGCAGAAAACTAAGGGTCGGTTCACACAGGGGCAACACGACTTCAGCGCGACTTCAGCGTGACTTCAGCAAATTACAACACGACTTGAAGTCGCCTCCATGACAGGTGACTTCGGCTGTGGCCAATCACAGGGCAATCAGCTCTCTGGGAGGGAGGGGTTTTCCCTGCAAAGTCGCTTGACTTTGAGAGAGAGATCCGACTTGGAGGCGATTTCCATTGATTTCTATGGTACAGGTCGCCTACCAAGTCGGATCAAAGTAGTACAGGGAGTACGCTCTGAAGTCGGAGCGACTTCAGTAGTGTCTATTAAGATGCTAGCGTTCACTCCCATTGAATCTCTTTCTGGGGCGACTTGGGGCGACTTGAGGGCGTACAAGTCGGATCCCAAGTCGCCCCAGTGTGAACCGACCCTAAGCCATTGTGCTAAGTACAAGACCTGCATAATAGTGTAGTATTATTAAAGAATGAACATAAATAATTACTGCTTTATAGTCAGCTAAATTAATAAATAATAAATCAAAAACATGAAAAAAACAACCTACAACAAATAGGTAACCTAAATGATTAATACATGTAACTTTACAGAATAGCAGACATTACTATGCAATAATCATTCAGAACTGCATTTCTTAGCAAAAGAAGGGAAAAAAAACTAGGAATACTAATTGCAATATAAATCAATAGATGCACGGGAACTCGAGCACATCTCTGATAAAAAATGTTTCTTTCACATACATGGATCATGGCTACAGTACAGTGCTATATAAAAACTTGATAAGAATTGGCATTTGTATATACGCGGAAGCGCTAATTAACGGCAATTTAGAATTTGCAAACGTTTGTTCTCCGCTTATATCGCTGATTTTCATGCACAAATTCGACGTTTTGTTTCCATTTGGCTAAAATGGGCTCTATTATTTGCCATAGTGCCCAGTACTTCCTGGAGTTATAGTAAATGACCCCACAAGTATGTTTGTATGAACATTCGTATGAAAATTCTAAGTACATTTAATGACTTGATGAATGTCCTTCTAAACTACTTCAAAAATGTCTTTGCCTTTAACATTCGATTTTGGAATAAATGTAATTTCTCCCTCACTGACAAGGTGCAACTCCAGGTTGGGGACATTTGCCCTAGTTTTGTTTTGAGGGTGGGGAAGCCAGATTAAAAGTGTCTGGTATGGAATTTTGGGGGGACCTCACACTTTAGTTTCTTATCTTTTACATGGGGATTCCCCTTAAAATCCAAGAAGGTCTGATATAGATTTCCATTGGAACTTCATTCTTTTAATGTTGTTTTTTTTTTTTTTTTTTTGCATGGGGTACCCCCTTAATATCCATACCACACTAAAAAAGTCATCTGGTATGCATTTTCAGGGTGGGGTGCAATTTTTTTTTCATTTCTTTCTGTAGGAAGTGCTACAGCAAAAGTGGCATTTACAAAGAAAAAAAAATACACATTTTAAATGAAAATGACATTCATTGCCAGAAAAAAAACACCTTAGGGTCTTCTATGTATTTGGGGGAACCTTTGTGGTTTGTTTTTTCATTTGCTGGTGATTTAAAATTACTTTTACATCCTAAATGTCAGTGTTTTAAAACATCATTGCTCCCGGCCAAATGGAATTTTTATTTTTATTTTTTTATTACTACATATTTCCCCAGGCAGTGACCCCCCTGCATGTTATTTTTTGACATCCCCAGAAAATGGCATTTTTAATTTGACAGATTCAACTCCCACTGACTTCAATGAGGTTCGGGTTCTGAATTCCAGACTCCTTTGAAATTCATCAAACCCTACTGGAGCCAAACCCAGGGCACTTCGGCTCATACCTAGTCAAGAGGACAAATGAAGAGGGTGAATCTCCCTAACTGGGATACAGACAGCAATAAAAACCTGACAGGAGTGCCAATCACTCTCCATTCTATACAAAACTAAAAAAGTTTCGCTTGAGTTCTACTTTAATATTTATAAGTGCACCATTGTTAGTGCTCTCACATTTAAAGGGGTTGTAAATCTTCAAGGTTTTTCACCTCAATACATTCTATGCATTGAAGTGAAAAACCTCCTGTAATGCTGCAGCCCCCTGAGCCTCCGTTTTACTTACCTGTACCCCCTCTATCTAGTCCTGGGGACGAGCACACCAGCAAAAGCCGGTGTCTCGGGTCATGATTGCATGGATTGATAGCAGCGCAGCCATTGGTTCCCACTGCTGTCAATCAAATCCAATGACCCAGGCGCCGGGGGCGGGGCCAAGTCAAACATGCGGATTCTATGGACGCCGAATGAATGACTCAGGAGCGCAAGGTAACCCCCTGGGAGAGCGCTTCTCCCAGGGGGTTATTTAATGTGGGGAGGAGCTGCGAGAGCCACTGAGGGACCCCAGAAGAAGAGGTTTGGAGCCACTCTGTACAAAACGAGCTGCACAGTGGAGGTAAATATGACATGTTTGTTATTTAAAAAAAAAACAAAGCTTTAGTGTCATGTTAAGATTAGGATTGCAAACTCCGGGGGCACACTGACACATCTAGACAACTTCCTAGAATATTTGCTAATATATTGTAGACGATGCTGGGGATAGGTCCTGGGAGGGTGCTATGTGTTGCCCATATTTGGGTTATGGTTACTTTAAAAGAAATGATTGGGGTACTCAGGGATTCTTATCCATGCAGGGTGAGAAGGTTCCAGGACAGTTGCGCATAAAGGAGAGGACTAACTTGCAGTTCTCTCTGCATTAGTAATTGCCTATTTGGTACCTGAAACTTTGTAAGTTCAGAGAGATATTCGGGTGGGAAAGAACCTCCAACCCTGATTACGGGGACTCTGGCCCCAACATGGTTAAGTAGCCTCCAGGAAGCAGAACTTAGGACAGGAAACTACCAGTGTTTGGAGTGGAGCGGAAGGAGTTTAGGAGAGAAGACCTGTCTGAGGACCGCATGTGGGCTGGAAGCTGCAAAACAACTGAAGTTGGACTTTCCTAACTTTGGGGTAAATCCCTTATATGAACTTTAATGTCTCATATTTTGTTTGTGCTGAAGACAAGCAGACTTTTGTGTTGTATTTTCTGCGGTTAAGTCAGTTTTATTTTGATGCTGGAAGCTCTGTTTTTGTTTCCTTTTAAGAGATTGACGTTGCTGCCTACTTCCGGGTTTAGGGCGCATGCAGGTCAGCATGTCCCGGGAAATGATTTATGTCTGGGACCTGTTGATCGTCACAGCTCAGAGCTCTGTGTTGGTAAAATCTTCCGGAATGAAGTGGTTAAAGAAAAATAAAGACTTTTATGTTTAAGACAAACATCTTTGCACATGATCCTGAGGTACTATTACTGTGGCTGTATCCCTGAAGATTACAGTATGCAAATAAAACATGGATTGAAAACAAAATTAAACATTCTCTCTTTGCTTACTGACTGGGCCTGTGCTGGAGTACCTTTTTTGCCATTTGTAAATGTGGGTTTGTTTTATTACTTTGTATTATAAATCAAGCAGAGTGTCTGTATGTTGGGAGATATCTATCAGATCTTCAGGGCTCTCTTCTGACAAATCCAGTTTTGTTTGGATTGACAGTCACCTTTATAATATCCATCAGTTGCATGCATCCTTACACAGTTTCCTGAGGATTTTGTTGATATCTGAAATCTGGGTAATAAATAAAAATGAGCAGTTATGGATTTTGTTTCTGGAAGAACAACATTCATATTCTCAGTGTAGATGAAGAGTAACTTACAGGCTGGTATTATAGAGGTGACCATCCACCCATTTCCATCCATCTCCATCTCTGTACAGACCAATCCAGAACCGTGCCACTGCTTGTTCTGCTTGTCCTCTGACGGATCTGTTTATACATTCCTGGTAACACAGAACAACATCTGTCACAATCCAGATTATTATTGATGGAGCAATGGTTTGTCAAATTGGATATGAACAGATGTCAACTTGGGAGACCAGTATAATAAGGATGAGGTGGGTAAAGCATGCTACAGAGGAAGTGGGTGTGGCTAAAAAATTGAGGGGTGTGGGCTCCCCCTGATGTACTAAATGACATATGCCCACCTTCATCAAATATACATATTAGTAGGACATCATTTCTTTTAAAAATAGAATTACCATGTACATACCATACAATAAGACATTGCTAATTGCAACTAGGGATGAGCCCAATGTTTGACTCGAATGTAAGTTTGAGTCGAACATCAAGTGTTTGCCTGTTCGCCAAACAGCAAACATTATGCTGTGTTTGCGGCAAATTCAAAAGTCTATGGGACATTAACATGAAAAAACAAAACTGCTCATTCTACAGGCTTATATGCAATTTATTGACATAAAAAGTGTTTGGAGACCTGGGTCCTGACCCAGGTGACATGTATCAATGCAAAAAGAAGTTTTAAAAACAGCCGTTTTTTTCAGGAGCAGTGATTTTAATAATGCTTAAAGTGAAACAATAAAAATGAAATATTCCTTTAAATACCGTATTTATCAGCGTATAACACGCACTTTTTTCCCCTTAAAATCAGGGAAAAATCATGGGTGCGTGTTATACACCGATCCCCCACGATCTCTGCTGATTGTGAGCGGAGCGGAGGGATCACGCCAAGATACACATAGCGGAGTGTACTCTGCTCTTCTCGGCTCTGCTCACAGTCACACCCAGTCCCGCCATTGGACCTGTGTTATGTCCATCATAGGGCGGGCCTGGGTGTGACTGTGAGCGGAGCCGAGAAGAGCCGAGTACACTCGACTATGTGTATCTCGGCTCCGCCCAGTCCCTGCGATCTTGGCGGCGCTCGCTTTGCTCCGCCGAGTCCCTCTGCGGCACCATATTTAAATCTGTGCAAGGCTGCACTGGGGCAAGGCTGCAAGGCTGCACTGGGGCAAGGCTGCACTAACAAGGCTGCACTGACATGGTTGCAAGGCTGCACTGGGGCAAGGCTGCACTGACAAGGCTGCACTGGGGAAAGGCTGCAATGGACACCGGGGAAGGCTGCACTAACAAGGCTGCACTAACAAGGCTGCACTGACATGGCTGCAAGGCTGCACTGGGGCAAGGCTGCACTGACAAGGGTCTCGGCAATATAGATAAAACTCATTGAAAAAAATGGCATGGGTTCCCCCTCCCAGTCCATTACCAGGCCCTTTGGGTCTGGTATAAATATTAAGGGTAACCCTGAACCAAAAGTTAAAAAAAATGTGTGGGGGTCCCCCCAAAATCCATACCAGGCCCTTCAGGTTTGGTATGGATATTAAGGGAAACCCTGCACTGAATTGAAAAAAAATGTCGTAGAGGTCCCCCCCAAAATCCATACCAGACCCTTATCCGAGCACGCAACCTAACAGGCTGCAGGAAAAGAGGGGGATGAGAGAGCGCCCCCCCTCCTGAATTGTGCCAGGCCACATGCCCTCAACATGGGGAGGGTGCTTTGGGGTAGCCCCCCAAAGCACCTTGTCCCCATGTTGATGGGGACAAAGGCCTCATCCCCATAACCCTTGCCCGAAGGTTGTGGGCATCTGCGGGCAGGGGGCTTATTGGAATCTGGAAGCCCCCTTTAACAAGGGGACCCCCAGATCCCTGCCTTCCCCCTATGTGAATTGGTAACGGGTACATTGTAGCCCTACCATTTCACAAAAAATTGACAAAAATAGTAAAAAAGACAGGAGACACTTTGGGACAAGTCCTTTATTAAAAGATAAAAAATATAAATGTCCCACGATGTAAATCCATCTCACGCCGCCGACGGACCAAAAAAAGAAAAAAAAAAGCCACAACAGCTCCGCCTCCATGGGAGGCTCCCGCCAAGTGACGCTTCTTCTCGGTGACAGCTGTTATTTTAGTTATCTTAAATATCTGTATGCAGCGGTAAATATAAATAACCAACTATATGGTTAGGGAGGAAAAATATCTAATCCACTCTGAGAATAACAGACAGAAGTGATATACTGTATATACTATTAGAAGAGATATACTGTATAAACTGTTAGAGAACAGATATACTGTACATACTATTAAAGGGTGAATCTGATAAATATTTTCAGACTCAGAGATCAAATGTCTTCCTTCAAAAAAAAATTTCATTTTAAGAACGTTCGTTTGATTTTCTAATCATTAGTGGGGTCAAGTCGACGTTCATTTTCAACCACAGTGACGGGAAAATTTGGAAATAGAAAATTTCTTGGTCAAAGGAATTTTCAGACAGTGTATGTGGTTTTCGTTCAGAAATAACATTCATTTTAAAAACAGAATGTTAAAAACAAGTGAAAATTTCAAACAACATTCTTTCTTTCAGGGAATGTACAAAGATTTTTCGTCGGAATATTCTCGTCTGAAAATTGATCCGTGTGGCCAGAATAAGGCTCGGTACACACCTAGGCAGTTTGCTTTTGATCTGTTTCTGCAGTGCTTTTTGCTGTGCGTTTTGATTTTTGCGCACGTGATTTTGCGGGAATTTGCGTTTTTGCTTTTTTTTTTGGCCAATTTGTTGTTGGGCAGATTAAAAAACACAAATTGCTGCAAAAACGCATTAAATGCTTTTCTGCAGCTTCTCCATTGAAGTATATTGAACCAAGAGTGCACAGTTTTTGCGTTAAAAAAAAGTCCCTGACCCTTTCCAAATACGCAGCGGCTGAAAAAAACCTAGATGTGAACGTGTCCAATGGGAAACCATGTTAATGAACTGCAGTGCGCTTCTGCAAAAAAGTACCAAAAAACACATAGATGTGAACCAGGTCTAAGACGTTTAGTACCATAATGGGGTTAAAAAAACAAAAATTAGCCCTTTATAGAACCAAAAAAAAAAGCAGATAATCACTACTGTAAGGGGTTCATATTTTACTGTAGAACTGTGAAAGTAACATCTACAGTAGCGATTATTTGCTCTTTTTGTACTATAAAGGGCTCGTTTTAGTTTTTTTAACCCCATTATGTTACTGGCTGAATTATCGATTATGAAAATAGTAATCAATTAATTTCATAATCGATTAGTTGTCGATTAATCGAGCAGTTGTTTCAGCCCTACTCCAAAGCACCCTCCCCATTTTGAGAGCAAGTGGCTTGGCACGGTTCAGGAGGGGGGGCGCACTCTCATCCCCCCCTCTTTTCCTGTGGGCTGCCAGGTTGCGTGCTCAGATAAGGGTCTGGTATGGATTTTTGGGGGACCCCATGCCATTTTTTTTATTTTGGCACAGGGTTCCCCTTAAAATCCATACCAGACGTGAAGGACCTGGTATGGATTTTGGGGGGATCCCCACACAACTTTTTAATTTTTGGTTCGGGGTTCCCCTTAATATTTATACCAGATGAAAAGGCCTGTTAATGGACTGGGGGGACCCATGCCTTTTTTTTCAATTAGTTTTATCTATATTGCCAAGACCCGACAATTTATTACAGCTGCGAGCAATTTGAAATGACTTTTCCTATTAGCTTCATTGAGAAACTTGTCACTATCACTCCCAGTACAAGGGTCAGGAGTACGTAGCGCAGAGTGCAGGGGTCAGAAGTGAGTAACACAGAGCTTAGGTGTCAGTAGTAAATAATACAGGGTGCAGGGGTAAATAAGTAATGCAGAGCGCAGGGGTCAATAATAAGTAACACTGAGTTTAAGAGTCAGTAGTAGTTATGCAGAGTGTAGGAATCAGCACGCTCAGTTTTTTAACTTATAATAAGGTTTACCTGTAGGTACTGTGAATATCTCCTAAACTTGCACTGTGTAGGAGATATTCAGAGTGCGTGCAGCCGGTGACATCACCAGCACATGTGCTCTGAAGGTCCATAGGTGCCGTAGCAAAGGGCTCCCGCACGCATGTACTCAGAGGCCGCAAACCTGAAAGGAAGACAGAGGGAAGGTGGAAGCCAAGTCAGCGGTGACAGGGTACCACTGGAGGGCTTTGTTTTAGGGTAAGCCTTGCATAATGTGCTAGTATGTGATGTGAATTTTTTTTTACCTGCTTGCTGACCATATAACCTAGATATATGGCAGCAAGGCGGCTTGGCTGTGACATTCTTTTTCCAGGGACACCACATCAGATAGATGACAAACGGCTTCCACTGGTAATCATAAAGCAGTTAACATGCAACAAAGAAAGGTCTCCATGGTGTAGTATTTAAAAATAATTTATTTCAACAACGTAGCAACTTATAGTTAAAAATAGCGCTGTTAAGCTTCACAAACAAAGAAATTTCTGGTCTCGGTCGCGACCGGAAGTGACAACACTTAGGTCCTCCCAACACGTTGCGTCACTGATCACGTGACTTCATCAAAGGTATGGAGTTGGGTGAAAAATGCCGGCATCTGGAATCTGGAGCCATTTTTATACCGAGGCTTGACTTAACTTAACCTGTAGGGGTCTCTGTCCAAGGGGAGGGGTTGGGGCAAACCACTTGCGCACTTCGGAAGGTAGAAGCATCTGGATGAATTGGATTTTCTTGCACAAGCACTTTGTTTCTTATGAACTTTATTATTAGGCATGTTCATCACATTGATTCACAGTATTGTCTTTGATATTGTTGCACTTTATTACTAGGGATGAGCCGAACACCCCCCTGTTCGGTTCGCACCAGAACATGCGAACAGGAAAAAAGTTTGTTCGAACACGCGAACACCGTTAAAGTCTATGGGACACGAACATGAATAATCAAAAGTGCTAATTTTAAAGGCTTATATGCAAGTTATTGTCATAAAAAGTGTTTGGGGACCTGGGTCCTGCCCCAGGAGACATGGATCAATGCAAAAAAAAGTTTTAAAAACGGCCGTTTTTTCAGGAGCAGTGATTTTAATAATGCTTAAAGTCAAACAATAAAAGTGTAATATCCCTTTAAATTTTGTAGCTGGGGGGTGTCTATAGTATGCCTGTAAAGGGACGCATGTTTCCTGTGTTTAGAACAGTCTGACAGCAAAATGACATTTCGAAGGAAAAAACCCACGGCTATTGCATTGCCGGTCCGACAATACACATAGAAGTTCATTGATAAAAACGGCATGGGAATTCCCCACAGAGGAACCCCGAACCAAAATGTAAAAAAAAAAAAATGACATGGAGGTTCCCCTTAAATTCCATACCAGGCCCTTCAGGTCTGGTATAGATATTAAGGGGAACCCCGGCCAAAATTTAAAAAAAAAATGACGTGGGGGTCCCCCTAAATTCCGTACCAGACCCTTCAGGTCTGGTACGGATTTTAAGAGGAACCCCGCGCCAAAAAAGAAAAAAAAACGGCGTGGGGTCCCCCCAAAAATCCATACCAGACTCTTATCCGAGCACGCAACCTGGCAGGCCGCAGGAAAAGAGGGGGGGACGAGAGAGCGCTCCCCCCTACCTCCTGAACTGTACCAGGCCACATGCCCTCAACATTGGGAGGGTGCTTTGGGGTAGCCCCCCAAAACACCTTGTCCCCATGTTGATGAGGACAAGGGCCTCATCCCCACAACCCTGGCCGGTGGTTGTGGGGGTCTGCGGGCGGGGGGCTTATCGGAATCTGGAAGCCCCCTTTAACAAGGTGACCCCCAGATCCCGGCCCTCCCCCCCGTGTGAAATGGTAAGGGGGTACTTACCCCTACCATTTCACTAAAAAACTGTCAAAAATGTTAAAAATGACAAGAGACAGTTTTTGACAATTCCTTTATTTAAATGCTTCTTCTTTCTTCTATCTTCCTTCATCTTCTTCTTCTGGTTCTTCTGGCTCTTCTGGTTCTTCCTCCGGCGTTCTCGTCCAGCATCTCCTCCGCGGCGTCCTCTATCTTCTTCTCCTCGGGCCGCTCCGCACCCATGGCATGGGGGGAGGCTCCCGCTCTTCTCTTCATCTTCTTCTTTTCTTCTCTTCTTCTCTTCTTCTCTTCTTCATTTTCTTCTCCGGGCCGCTCCGCATCCATGCTGGCATGGAGGGAGGCTCCCGCTGTGTGACGGCGTCTCCTCGTCTGACGGTTCTTAAATAATGGGGGTGGGGCCACCCGGTGACCCTGCCCCCCTCTGATGCACGGTGACTTGACGGGACTTCCCTGTGACGTCACGGGGAATGCCATAGGGAAGTCCCGTCATGTCCCGTGCGTCAGAGGGGGGCGGGGTCACCGGGTGGCCCTGCCCCCCGTTATTTAAGAACCGTCAGACGAGGAGACGCCGTCACACAGCGGGAGCCTCCCTCCATGCCAGCATGGATGCGGAGCAGCCCGGAGAAGAAAATGAAGAAGAGAAGAAGAGAAGAAAAGAAGAAGAGAAGAAGATGAAGAAGAAGATGAAGAAGATGAAGAGAAGAGCAGGAGCCCCCCCATGCCATGGGTGCGGAGCGGCCAGAGGAGAAGGAGATAGAAGACGCTGCAGAGGAGATGCTGGACGAGAACGCCGGAGGAAGAACCAGAAGAACCAGAAGAAGAAGAAGATGAAGGAAGATAGAAGAAAGAAGAAGCATTTAAATAAAGGAATTGTCAAAAACTGTCTCTTGTCATTTTTAACATTTTTGACACTTTTTTAGTGAAATGATAGGGGTACTTTTGTACCCCCCTTACCATTTCACACAGGGGGGGCGGGATCTGGGGTTCCCCTTGTTAAAGGGGGCTTCCAGATTCTGATAAGCCCCCCGCCCGCAGACCCCCACAACCACCGGCCAGGGTTGTGGGGATGAGGCCCTTGTCCTCATCAACATGGGGACAAGGTGTTTTGGGGGGCTACCTCAAAGCACCCTCCCAATGTTGAGGGCATGTGGCCTGGTATGGTTCAGGAGGGGGGGGGTGCACTCTCGTCCTCCCTCTTTTCCTGCGGCCTGCCAGGTTGCGTGCTCGGATAAGGGTCTGGTATGGATTTTTGGGGGGACCCCACGCCATTTTTTGTTTTTTTTTGGCGGGGGTGGTATGGAATTTAGGGGGACCCCCACGTCATTTTTTTTTTAAATTTTGGTTCGGGGTTCCCCTGTGGGGAGTTCCCATGCTGTTTTTATCAATGAACTTCTATGTGTATTGTCGGACCGGCAATGCAATAGCCGCGAGTAGTTTTAAATGGGTTTTTTCCTTTGAAATGTCATTTTGCTGTCAGACTGTTCTAAACACAGGAAACATGCGCCCATTTACAGGCATACTATAGACACCCTCCAGCTACGAAATTTAAAGGGATATTACACTTTTATTGTTTGACTTTAAGCATTATTAAAATCACTGCTCGTGAAAAAACGGCCGTTTTTAAAACTTTTTTTTGCATTGATACATGTCCCCTGGGGCAGGACCCAGGTCCCCAAACACTTTTTATGACAATAACTTGCATATGAGCCTTTAAAATTAGCACTTTTGATTTCTCCCATAGACTTTTAAAGGGTGTTCCGTGGCATTCGAATTTGCCGCAAACACCCCAAATTGTTCGCTGTTCGGCGAACTTGCGAACAGCCAATGTTCGACTCGAACTCGAAGCTCATCCCTATTTATTACACATGAAGGAGAGTATATTATTATTTGCACTAGATTGTCTATGTTGTATGTTATATACCTATCATCACTTTTGAGTAAGCGTCACATTATTTATTATATCATTAGCACAGTGTGGGAACACCATTTACGTTGGCAGCTGCTTAGTTTTTTATATTGATTCACTTGGTTTGCTCATTAGTACTTACACTTCACTGACAGAAACAAACTTTTTTTTTTGTAAAAAAGTACAGTATGTGATCTGACACTTGTAGGCAGGACTGGGACAAAAATTATGGCCTGGACTTCATCCAGACCGGCCCACTTTAATTTTGCAAACACGCACAAAAACAAGTGAAGTGGGAGGGCTAATGTCATGCAGGAACATTGCTACAGCTTAATTGGCTGGAATTTCAGAAGCCGGCATCGCTGCACAGCCATTTGCAGCCTTTCAGCAATGCAGTGGCGCTGAGGCTGAGCCGGGTTGCACACTATGAAGTGAGGTGATGGGCAGTGCGGATGACAGGTCTCTCTTATACCGGCCGGCAACTCCGATGGCCACCCAAGCCCACCCCCCCCTCTTCACTAGCCATTAGCTGTTTATTTCTCTTATATCAAGGGTGCTGAATTAAAATTTACGGGGGGTCCAGTCAGAAAAATTTTCTTCCAGCGGAGGTCATATTGGTGCTATGACTCCACATGATATCCTCCACATCACAGCTTCCCGTGCACATCTCAGTGCCCCACACACCCTGCACACACCTTTAGGGCCAACACACATCACACTTTGTGCTTTTTATGTTTCAACTTTATTGAAATATCAAAATACATTTCATTCATTTTTATTCACTGCAGCCCGGTTGCGGTGCATAGAAACAGTATGCATTTTGCACCACACTGCTCAGCACTCAGGGGCGCTGTTGTAGTGTGAACAGGACACATAGAAAACAATTGTTTTCTATTGCCCATGCAGAGACCTGTGTTTTTCTAGTGCAGAAATCACAGACCCCCTGTTACATCAGTGTCCTCAGTCCCTCCCTTCACATAACCCCCCGTTTTACATCAAAGGCTGCCTTAATCACAGACCACCCATTATAGACTGACCCATCACAGACTGACCCCACCCATCACAGACCCCCCATTACAGACTGACCTGACCCATCACAGACTCCCACCATCACAAACTTACCCCCCGAATCACAGACCCCCCATTACAGACTGACCCCCTCACAGACCCCCCATCACAGACTGACCTGACCCATCACAGACCTCCCCATCACAGACCCCCCCATCACAGACTGACCCACGCAAATGACAGACTACCCCCCCAACATCACAGACTGACCCCCCCATCAGAGACAGACTCCCCATCACAGACTGACCCCATCACAGACTGACCTGACCCATCACAGACCCCCCCCATTACAGACTGATCCCCCATCACAGACTGAGCCCCAAAATCACAGACAGACCTGACCCATCACAGACCCCCCATCACAGACTGATCCCCCATTACAGACTAACCTCCTCCACCTTTCGTTTGAAAATTCCCCCATAGATGCTCAATAGGGTTTAGGTCTGGAGACATGCTTGGCCAGTCCATCACCTTTACCCTCAGCTTCTTTAGCAAGGCAGTGGTCATCTTGGAGGTGTGTTTGGGGTTGTTATCATGTTGGAATACTGCCCTGCGGCCCAGTCTCCGAAGGGAGGGGATCATGTTCTGCTTCAGTATGTCACAGTACATGTTGTTATTCATGGTTCCCTCAATGAACTGTAGCTCCCCAGTGCTGGCAGCACTCATGCAGCCCCAGACCATGACACTCCCACCACCATGCTTGACTGTAGACAAGACACCCTTGTCTTTGTACTCCTCCCCTGGTTGCCGCCACACATGCTTGACACCATCTGAACCAAATAAGTTTATCTTGGTCGCATCAGACCTCAGGACATGGTTCCAGTAATCCATGTCCTTAGTCTGCTTGTCTTCAGCAAACTGTTTGCAGGCTTTCTTGTGCATCATCTTTAGAAGAGGCTTCCTTCTGGGACAACAGCCATGCATACCAATTTGATGCAGTGTGCGGCGTATGGTCTGAGCACCCACCCCTTCAACCTCTGCAGCAATGCTGGCAGCACTCATACGTCTATTATCCAAAGACAACCTCTGGATATGACGCTGAGCAGGTGCACTCAACTTCTCTGGTTGACCATGACAAGGCCTGTTCTGTGTGGAACCTGTCCTGTTAAACTGGTGTATGGTCTTGGCCACCGTGCAGCAGCTCAGTTTCAGGGTCTTGGCAATCTTCTTCTGGCCTAGGACATCTTTATGTAGAGCAACAATTTTTTTTTTCAGACCCTCAGAGAGTGCTTTGCTATGAGATGCCATGTTGAGCTTCCAGTGACCAGTATGAGAGAGTGAGAGCGATAACACCAAATTTAACACACCTGCTCCCCATTCACACCTGAGACCTTGTAACACTAACGAGTCACATGACACCGGGGAGGGAAAATGGCTAATTGGGCCTAATTTGGAAATTTATACTTAGGGGTGTACTCACTTTTGTTGCTAGTGGTTTAGACATTAATGGCTGTTGAGTTATTTTGAGGGGACAGCAAATTTACACTGTTATACAAGCTGTACACTCACTACTTTACATTGTAGCAAAGTGTCATTTCTTCAGTGTTGTCACATGAAAAGATAGAAGAAAATATTTACAAAAATGTGAGGGGTGTACTCACTTTTGTGAGACACTGTATGTAGGGGTCAGTAGTAAGTAATGCAGTGTGCAGTAGTTCATAGTCAGTAACGCAGAGTGCAGAGGTCAGTATCAAGTAATGCAGGAAAATCTCAGAAGTATGTGGGAATCACCTAGATGCTACACAGATTGTATGCAAGATTTTTATCTGACTGTGTCCGGCCAGCTGGATTTTGGGTGAACCTAGCTCTAGTGGTGGCTGACAATGTTGCAAGCTATTTCACAGCCTTGCTTTACCATCCCAAAGGAACCCCTTTTCTCATCCCTCCTCCAAACGAGAGTCTCTCTTTAGTTAGTAAGTTACTGTGAGCGTGATCCTCATGACACACTACTATATGTGACTTATGTATCTTATTCCAAGGAAAACGTTTTGCTACATCTATGTGTAGGTATAGAAATAGGCCAAATTACCAGTGTTTTACCCTGTGGTATAAGCTGGTGGGTTTGATTGGCATGGGAGGTTGATTAGGATAGAAGAAGGTGTGGCCACCTACACTCTGCCTGTATAGTTTCCTCCATTTTCTAAGACTTAATCTGGAAAATGGGAGGAATAAGGGAATAGAGTGGCAGGTAGTTCTGGAAGATCCCTCTGGACCAATCATTAATTTGCTTGGGCAGAGGCGGGACTTCTATATAAGGCAAGGTCACATGCTTTTTAGGTGTGGTTGGTCAATGGGAGATTGGAGACCCAAAGGGAAGGATGTAGAGACGAGTACAGCTTCGGTGCTCTCCCCTGCGGGGGAGAGGAAGGGAAATCTGTATGCGGAGAAGAGATTACAGGACATTCTTCTTGGAGGTTGCTAATATTGACAGACACAAGGACTGGGAGAGGATCCTCTATGTGCTTCATGGATGATCGCTCGGTAACACACATGAGTGTAACCCAGGAGAACAGTGCTTCTAAAAGACTTTATAGGGATTAGTGTGCGGGTTCAGGAGAACAGGGCTGGGCCTTAGCGAACTAATACCCTGGAGGAATCCAAAAGTCATCTCTTGGACTTTATTCAGAGTATCGTTCATAGAGTTAAACTAGAAGTGCTGTGCAGTCAGGAAAAGGTGACTAACAGGAGGAAGAGGAGATGCATTACACGATATGGAACTGGTGCAAGATGGAAGTTTTATTCACAAAGGCTTCATATATTCTGGATGGAATGTTGTATTCTCATCGTTTAAATCATTGGAAGTTATTCAGAGTGACTTTTCAATGTAATGCAGCATTAAACACCAGAAGCAAGAATAAAGTTGTATAAAGTTTAACTGTTCATGGACTGTATGTCGTGTCAATTCTGTGAGGGATAGGGGTAACGGGAACACACTTCAGGGAAGAACGAACTATTAGCAGCTTCTACGGGAGTAGTGCGCTTCATATGTAACAATAATGACTATGGCATTAACTATGGCTTGTGGCCTGCTATCCCATTAACCCCCACACCTCCCTAATAACCACTCAACACTGGAATGGGGTAAATTGGCCATAGCAGCCATTTTATTAACCAAAATATAAATAATTAACATAATTAACATAATAACAAAATAAACCTTTTTTAATATATCTCCAGTTTTATCACAAAATGTAGCACAAGGTCCCCCATAGGCATAACCCATAACTGTACCTGCTAGTCATATTTAGGCCTCCAGTCGTGGAAACCCCAACTCGGAGACGACTAGCAGGTACCCATATACCAACTAGGAGCCGTAACTCATACGGGTCCCTACACCATGCCTTTTTTGCTGAAACAGGACCTTTTACCCCGCCACACCACTCAAACCTCACACCTTAGGTTTGAGCGGACCTCCACACCCGCAGGGCCCTTTGTATCCCTCCCTCCAAACCCAGACACCACATATCGATCCCGACAGCGTTCAAATGAACACCATCCCCACGTAGGTATCTCCAAGTTTCCCCTTCCAACTCATGGTGCCGTACTGCCAAACTCCCATTACGCATAAAAAATCTGGACACTGCCCTATTTACCTTAGCCCGTGCCATATTAATGCCAACCACTGACCTGGCCCACCTCCATTGAGTGCGTGCTACTATATCAGACCATACGATTGTCAGGTCAGGGTAATCAACTCAAAGTCGCAGGAAGTCAAACTTTATATCTCTTATTAACTCCCTCATGGACCGCAAACCTAAATCGTTCCCCCCTGCATGTACCACTAACACATCGGGTGGCCTATCTAACCTGGCATAACGATCAAACTCAGGAACTATTCTGCTTCACAATAAACCTGGCATCCCAATCCACCGGACCACTGCTTTATTTCTGGGGATGCCCAATTGCCGACCGTCAGGCCGTACATCCACTCTTCTCGCTCCCCAGTGGACATATGAGTGGCCCATTATCCATATTAAGCAGGGGGCCCGTACTGAAAAAAGAAACAACACCATACACATAGCAACAGGACAAACCATACCGCCCTCCCCCTTAAGATAACAGAGAGGACAAACAGTACAACTTACATGCACAAAATTCACCCACACCACAACACTCACTCAAAGCAATTGAGGACGCACATATAGGCGGTACCGCCGCGATTCCCATCTCCCAATTTGCCGCAAAGCCCCCTCACTCAAACCCCAACGTGCCGCCTCTGTTGGGGCCCCATTACGAAATGAATGAGAAGCAAAATCTGATGGACAAAATCCCAACACCCCCAAACACTTCCAAAACACAGCTGTAAATTGGTACCTCGACAAGGCCAAACCATCCGCATGCAAGAGCAGGGGTCCAACCTTGGGTGGGCGTGATTCCAAAAAATGTGATACCACCTGCACCGGACAGGCCGGTGACCCAGTTATGCCATACAACTCAACCCTCTCTCCCCTCCCCACTTTGTCGGTCTTGGACCTATGAATCCAAAAAAACACTGAAGTACTGCTGCAATGGACGTCAGCCAACTGCAATCCATCCAACCCCTTTCTGGACGAGGAAACTAATTCCCCAATCCGCAATGCTCCAAAAAATGCCAAAGAAAAAGCGGTCTGAAACAAAAGAGCCTCATATCCTGACAAACACACTGCCGGCAGCACCCTGAACAAAGAGCCTAACAACTCAAAAGACACCAGACAGCGCCCATCCACCGTCCAACGCCCCCTGCGGTATCCCTTTACCGCCTGTCGCACCAAAAAATCTTTGGTGAAATCCCTCTGACCCATCAACTTAAACAAAAACGCCACCCCTGCCAGTTTTCTATTCAACACCGACACTGAAACTCCCAACTCTACATTCCGACCTATAAAGTACAACACCAGAAACCCAATCTCCCCATCAGCAACTGCCCCACCCAAACTCCTTACCAGTCCGTACCATTCCTCCCATGTTTTCGAATACATCGCCCAGGTAACCTCACTCACCGACCTCCGAATCAGCGTTGCCGTCACTCTAAGGCAATCTGCCACAGCTGAGCTGGACAAGGAACTCCCAATTGCATCACTACCGGAGCCAATAATCGGAACTTGTCCCACTAAAACCGAGAAAGAGCATCGGCCAATGAATTAGTGCACCCTGGGACATGTACCGCATATATAAACGCATTGCAACGCAAACATGTCAACACCAGATGCCTCAACAGACGCACTACCGGTGGCGACGAAGCTGACAAGCTATTGATAGCCTGCACCACAGCCATATTATCACAGTTAAATCGAATCTTCTTATTGACAAACTGAGAACCCCAGAGCTCTACTGCAAGAACGATCGGGAACAGTTTCAAAAGAGCCAAATTCCTAGTAAAGCCAGCCTCCCGCCATTCCAACGGCCATGGGCTCGCACTCCACTTCCCCCGAAATATGCTCCATAACCCGCTGACCCCGCAGCGTCGGTAAACAGCTCTAAATCAAGACTGGACAAGCTTCTGACATCCACACTGACCTGCCATTATAAGAATCCAAAAAGGTTTCCCAAACACCCAGGTTCGCCTTATGTTCCCTGGTCAAGCGAATGTGATACCCCGGAGCTCGAACCCCCGCCGTAGCCGCCGCCAGCTGGCGGTTGAAAACTCTACCCATCGGCATAATCCGACAGGCAAAGTTCAGCTTTCCCAGAAGCGACTGAAGTCGACGCAATGTCAACTTTCCCGCTCTCCGTGCTGACACCACTGCCGCCCTCAAGTCCGTAAACTTTTCTTCCGGTAGGCGGCACTCCATAGCCTCAGTATCAATCAGAATACCGAGGAAACAGAGGACTGTAGTTGGTCCCTCCGTCTTGTCCGCCGCCAGCGGAACGCCAAAATGTTCCGCCATGTGCTGAATCGTAGCCAACAAAATCCTACACTGATTACACTCGGCCAGCCCAACGCACAACAAATCATCCAAGTAGTGGATGACCGACGGAATCCCAGACACCTCTCTGACCACGCACTCAAAAAACGAACTAAAGGTTTCAAACAAAGAACATAAAATAGAGCACCCTATGGGCAATCATTGATCAACGAAGTAGTACCCTTTCCACTTACAACCAAGCAAGTGAAAACTATCAGGATGCACTGGTAACAAACGAAAAGTGGATTCAATATCCGTTTTCGCCAATAAAGCCCCCCGCCCATAGACCCGGACCCACCGTACCACAGCATCGAATGATGTATATGACACTGAGCATAGGTCCGCATCTATTGACTCGTTCACAGAACCCCCCTGGGATAGGACAAATGATGGATCAATCTAAACTTGTTGGGTTCCTTCTTGGAGACCACCCTCAATTGTGAAACCACTAGATTGTCCAGGGGCAAAGAAGCGGACGGACCCGCCATGCGGCCCAACTCGACCTCTTTTGCCAACTTTTGGGACACCACGTCCGGGCGAGCCAGCACCGACTTCAAATTGTCCATAGGCGGAGGGGGATGGGTGAGCTTACATGGAATCCGAAAACCCTCGGAGAATCCCGCGGCCAGCAACGCCGCCGCCTCCCACTTTGGATACCTACCTAGAAACGGACGCATCCTTGTTATGCTCACCGGAGTCCTCCCTTTTTCCTGCAAGGTCCCCTTGTTTACCCTTACCTCTTTGAGTACATCTATTGTTTGAATGGGAGCCCCCGCAGCCGGGGCACTCGTGTTTGAACTTGCAATTCGCTCCGAACTTGCAACTTCCTTCATTGAATGCCCAACAACACCCCTTATGTTTTCCGGCCGACTGTCCAGAGGAAGTAGATCCGCCAGCCCCCGACTGAAAAATCGCAGTCCAATAACGTGCCAAGGTCATGAGCCGCATCTAAAGACTAATGTCTTTGTGATCCCAACGCAAAGATGGACGTGTTGCTTTGCGCTGCCGGAACTGCTCGTCATACCTGAGCCAAGCCTCCGTAAACAGGATACGCCTCTCCGATCGCATCCAAATAGCAAAAGAGAGAGGAGCAATTCTCCGGTGCCTTTTCCCCTATAACGCTAGCTAGAATAGCAAACGCCTGCAACCAATTGGCAAACAACCTAGGAATGAGTCTATAGCTCCGCTTCTCTTCCTCCTCTTTCTTGCTATCATCCATCTTACCTCTGTCCAGATTACATTTTTCCAGCAGAAGGAGGGAAAAAATCTCCACATACTCACCACGCCAGATTTTCTCACGCACCTCCTGCTTGAGGTGCGCTCCGAGCGGCCCTTCAAAACAGACATATACCTCACATTTGGCTGCATCCGCCAAACATACCCGATCAACCTCCTTCTCCACCGACTTACCTGAGGCAGCCGGCGCCCCCAGGGGCGCTTGCAGCACATCATCCGCTGTCCCTGGTAATGTGCCATTGGCAACTGTCACAGGCCCTGACACACCCGTGTCATGAGTAGGAACCCAAGCCGCCGTTGGTGACCCGGCCCCCGGCAACGGGGCCAACCTCCCTAACACCTCTCTCAAACCCACCAGTAGCTGTGTCAGTTCCTGCGCTACCCCCAGCACCCGTCCTTAACGCAGACACACCATTCGACACACCCCCAGCTCCAGTTCCCTCAACCACAGGCATACACACAGAAGAACAAGAAGGTTGGCCTAAGGGCCGCTTATCAGGCTGCCACGGATTAGGACCTCAACGAGCCGTCATCACGCTCTCCACCGTTGCTGGCAACACTGACTCGTCACCGCTCTCATCTTCCAGCTCACCTTCGGATAAGGTAGCGTCGTCGCGATCATCTGTGCAGCCCCAGCTCGTGACACCTGAATGCTGATGGGCGCCAGTACGGCCGCCCGTGACGTCACCTTCCAGGAATGCCCGGGCTGTTCCTCTGCATTGACCAGTTGGGCAGTCACCCCAGCTGGGCTGGATGAAGCCGCTCTCCCCGCACTTCTCACCGTCCGACCACAAACAACTCTAATCGCAGCGCTGCCATCCAGCTCCCTCTCTCCTGACATCTCCCCCATGGAGGGGACGCCAGTCGCTCCAGGCATCAAGCCGGTTCCCGAGGACCCTTCTCTCCCCCGCTGAGCCACTCGGGTGGCCGCAGGGCCAGTACCAGGAACCGCAGAGTGAGTCTGTTCACTCGAAGGATGGGTGATATCCTGCATCCATCCCTCATCCCGTAAGTCCCAACTGAGCTGAGGATTTCTCCCGGCCCACACCGACGCGCCGTGTGTCTGGTGCATCCGTGCTGGTACTGGAGGGTCCCTGGAGGGCATCTCAGTGGGGCTCCTAGTGCAGCGCCGGACCCTGGGAGATACCTCCGGGCTAAGGCGCTCCGGAGGCCTAGATCTCCGAGGCCGAGTCACTGTGGGGGGGGGTGCGGATGTATTACCCCCTGCCCCAGGTCCCATTAGCAGATTCCTAACCTGAGCATTCAGCCAGTCAGTGCCGTGCACCGCCGCCACGGCCCGCAGCTGCTCCATCAGCTGTTCCACCTCCCCCATTTTATCCTATTCTATCCAGGATGAAGCAGCAGGGAAGGAGAAGTAAGTTCCTTACCCTCGAGTCTATTGACTCCTCCCCTTCCTTTCCACTAACTTTTCCACCGCTCTTCCCCTTCCTGTCTGCCCTCCCACTCACAGTTACCACCCCTTTCCTATCCCCATACAAGCCCCATTAACCCCTGTCATGCCGGCCTTGTGCTAAATTACCTTTCAGGTAATGCTCCAGGCCTTTCTATACATTGCTAGCATTTTTAAATCATGTGAATTAGATATTAAAAATCACCCTTGTGGCAAATTTATTCTCACATCTATTTCCATGTTATACCATACCCAGGGCCGTCTTTAATATTGATTGGACCCTGGGCAAACATTTTCTTGGGCCCCCTTCCATGCATTTTCACTCTCCACTTGCCTGCACACTATGGACTGGGGTGGTGAGGGGACCCATCAATAGACAAAAAACTCCTAGGGATCCTAGAACTCCTGGGATCAGTTTCAGTGCTGGGGGGGAGGGGAGGGTGTGATCAATGGCAATGCTGATTTTTTTTTTTACATACTACCAATATAAAGAGGATTTTTAACACTGGCCACCAATGTAATAGGGGTTTACACTGACCACTAATGTAATAGAAGCATTCACAGTAACCACCAATGTAAGAAGGGGGACCGTCACATTGGCCACTAGTGTGAATAAAATGATTGTACACCAAGTCCCAATGTAATGAGAAGGTTTACAATGACCACCAATGTAGAGGGGATTTACACTGACCACTAATGTAATAGGAGCATTCACAGTAACCACCAATGTAAGGAGGGATTTACACTGACCACTAATGTAAGGGGACCTTCGCACACTGGCCACTAGTGTGAATGAAAGGATTCTACACCAAGTCCCAATGTAATGAAAAAATTTACATTAAATTTAAAGGTTTGCTCCTTACATATGAATGCCGATCCGCGGCTATTTACATATGAATGCTGGTTATTTACATGTAAACATAGGGTATGCAGGTGTGTCTTCTGTACACAATAGGGCAAAGCATTAGTAGCAGCACTTTACACTGAGATATCGGGACACAGCACGGGACTAAAATTTCAAAGGACAAGGGAAATTTAAATAGGTATAGTTGGCAAGTATGAGGTAGCTGCTTTGGGCCCCACAACAATGACATGGCAGGCAAAGAGGGTGTTTCACCGCTCAGGTGGACACAGTTCCAGGTGTAAGATTGATGTAGGATTTCCAGAGTAGAAGAGTTCCAGGTGCTGGCTGAATGCTAAATGGAAGAGGCTTGAAATGAGAAGATCTGGATGCCGCACACCGGATGTAGTAGAAAACTTGACTTTATTAGAAAGATGGGATCATCAAAAATACAAGACCAGTGCTTACTCATAGCCTTATGCCGCGTACACACGGTCGGACTTTTCGTCTACAAAAGTCCAACGGACGCTGACGGACTAAAGCTGGCTGGTAATCCGATCGTGTGTGGGCTTCTCCGGACTTTCAACTGACTTTTTTAGCCTCAAATCCGACGGACTTTAGATTTGAAACATGCTTCAAATCTTTACGTCGTAAGTACGACGGACCCCGAAATCCGCTCGTCTGTGTGCTAGTCCGACGGACAAAAACCCATGCTAGGGCAGCTATTGGCTACTGGCTATGAACTTCCTTATTTTAGTCCGGTGTACGTCATCACGTACGAATCCGTCGGACTTTTGTGTGGTCGTGTGTAGGCAAGTCCGTTCGTAAGAAAGTCTGCCGCAAGTCCGCCGAAGGTACGTCGGAAGTATGTCGGACAGGCTGTCGGACTTTTGTAGACGAAAAGTCCGACCGTGTGTACGCGGCATTAGTCTTGTATTTTTGATGATCCCATCTTTCTAATAAAGTCAAGTTTTCTACTACATCCGGTGTGCGGCATCCAGATCTTCTCATTTCAAACAATGACATGGCCCAGGGCAGCTGCCCCTTTTGCCATGCCTTAAAGACAGCCCTGACCATACCTGCTGTTCCCGATCCTCTATGACCAGTAGATGGGCTCTCATCCCTTCACACACTTCCCGGCTCTCATTCCATGTTCTGTATCCTCTGCCAGATGAAATGTAATAGCAGTTCTCTCTGTCCCACAACCAACCACCGGGACACACCATGCATTCTATAAGAAAATATTTAAGAAAATTGAGGCAAATATGTGAACATCAGACCAGGATGTAATAAACATGTTTTAAGGCAAGGTGCAGTTTATAGGGAAGCATTAGGATGTTTTTATTCCACAAAATACATTTTGTACGCCCGTCTGCCCTGTCTCCTGCTAGCCAGCCTTCATCCCAAAGTTTCCTATCTAAACCAGTCCCATCTGTTTCTCTTCAGGCCTTACTTTAGATCACGTTGGTATCTGTCTTGTGGGTGTTGTCTGAACCATCCTGGCATCTTAGTGCCTGGTCTACAAGCCCTACTGGCACAGTATAGTGCTGGGAGTTGGGAGATGCATATGCTCCTTATCCATAATAATAATAATTTAATGATTAAGTCCCACTTTAATTTTTCCATTGCGAGGATCTGTCCCCAGTAATGATTTTCTGCACCTACACACATGTGCTGTGCAAAAAATTGCACTTCTTCCTGCATACCTCCCAACATTTTGAGATGGGAATGAGGGACACCTACTAGCAAATGTATGTAGGCATAGGACACGCCTCTCCTGTCACACCCCCTTAAAGGAGAATTAACCCCCCAAAAAAAGGTTAATTAAATCCACAAGGGCTTTTTTTTTACCACTACTATTCCCTTATAATTGGCTTTCAAAATGTACAAATGAAGCAATTTAGAAAACAGATGAAAGGTTTAGCACTGGGAAACACTTTTTGAAAGATAACAAGTGCCTTTTATATACAACTATAGAGATCGGACCAAAATGAGGGACAAATGAGGAGGAATGAGGGACAGAGGGACATTTCTCAAAATCAGGGACAGTCCCTCAAAATCAGGGACAGTTAGGAGGTATGTTAAAATCACTGCCCCTGAAAAAAACAGTAGTTTTTAAAACTTTTTTTTGCATTGATACATGTCCCCTGTTCGGCTCATTCCTATTGGCCAGGCATCCTAATCCAGCAAACAGCTTCCCTGCACGGATTCAAACAGGAAAGCCTTACTTTGAGTCCACTCAAGGTTCTCATTTGACCCCCAAAACACGTTGGCTGTCTTTTAATACAACATCAATCAATGAATTTGGACATTTTTATCTTTTGGTCTGGCACTCCTTCTATATATGCACATCTTTTTTTGGTAACCTGCTGGAGTACCCACAGTAGGGTAGCCTGTGAGCAGCCCAACCTGAGCCAGTGGGCTCTTCAATTGTTTTTTCACCTAAAACTTATATCAAAGTCCCAGTACCTCTTGGATGCCCTATTTTTTCGATGGAGTCTAATGGCCAGCAAAGGCAATGTTAGCTAGGATTCATCTGTTATTAATAATAATAATTATGATAATAATAATAATAATAATAACAACAACAATAATCTGGGTCTAAGGTGCGTTTCTTGTCTGTTCCTCAAATGTATCTGTTCCTTGAGTGGGCAGGAAGCAGGGCAACCCTTCTGTAAGGCCAATCTGGGTTATGGATTCAAACTTTACAACCATGTCTCACATACCCTTCTCTTTTTTCCATGACCCAATAGATGTACTTAAATTTATTGTGGATAGATGCATGCACTGCCCTTCTGTATCATTATATATTCACTACATGGTAACAATCATATGGCCACCCGTTAGTGAATAGGACATACCACTGGTGTTTCCACAGATCTTTTCTCTTAGGTCCATCATCTTTTTCTCTTGATCACGTTGATAAGCTTTAAAGAATGAAAGAAACATAAAACATATTTTCCATAGGTGTACATGGACATGCACATGGGCATACTGAGTTTAACAATGCAAAACACAAGATATTTCTGGCAGCTAGAGTCAGTGCATTAACACAGCCTATTGTCAGGCAGGGGAAATTTACTGATGTATAGCAAAATGTGTGCATGGAGCAAACTATACTCCTGCATTCAGATCTGTAGCAAAAAAAAAAAAGCTGTTGTATTTTGTGGTCGTGTGCATGAACCCTAAAACTAGCACACAACGGCATGAAGTGGTCTTCGTCTCCCTGGAGTTCAGCTTTAAATTCAAAACATTCTACTTTAAACATTTGCATTCGCAATGCCTATTTTGATTTTAAAAATAATACTTTTACTTGATCAAAATGTAATCTGTCGCAACCTGTATTTGAAACCCTCTAATTCTTTATGCCCCGTACACACGGTCGGACATTGATCGGACATTCCGACAACAAAATCCTAGGATTTTTTCCGACGGATGTTGGCTCAAACTTGTCTTGCATACACACGGTCACACAAAGTTGTCGGAAAATCCGATCGTTCTAAACGCGGTGACGTAAAACACGTACGTCGGGACTATAAACGGGGCAGTAGCCAATAGCTTTCATCTCTTTATTTATTCTGAGCATGCGTGGCACTTTGTCCGTCAGATTTGTGTAGACACGATCGGAATTTCCGACAACGGATTTTGTTGTCGGAAAATTTTATAGCCTGCTCTCAAACTTTGTGTGTCGGAAAATCCGATGGAAAATGTGTGATGGAGCCCACACACGGTCGGAATTTCCCACAACAAGGTCCTATCACACATTTTCCGTCAGAAAATCCGACCATGTGTACGGGGCATAACACTTGTCCTTGAGCTTTGCATTCCTTTTTGTAGGGTAAATTGTTAAAGCAGAACTAAAGGCATTTTTTTGGAAAGATATGGGAGGATTATAACTCCTGTCAGTTTTTGGCCATTTGTATCCCATTGCAGAGATTTCCCTTCACTTCCTGTCCCATAGCCAATACACATAGCTCCCAACTGTCCCTGATTTTGAGGGACTGTCCCTGATTTGGAGCAATGTCCCTCTGTTCCTCTTTCCTCCTCATTTGTCCATCATTTTGGTCTGATCTATATAGTTGTATATAAAATGCACTTTTTAACTTTCAAAAAGTGTTTCCCAGCACTAAACCTTTCATCCAAATTCTAAATTGCTGCATTTGTAAATTTTAAAAGCCAATATAAATATCACTCGTGCTGAGTGATGAGAGAATCCCGGACACCGCAGAGGACCGACCGAGACATGAGCCACCCGCCCACTTCTCCTGTGTATGAGGGTTCTCCCGCTCCAGTGAGTTAGAAGGGGATGCTGATTGTAAACAGGATACATACACCAGCAGAGCCGGAAACGACAATTTGGGACGGTTACCAGGGGACACACAACAGTTCCATAACAAAGATATACATGCTGTTACCTTACAGCAGTAAGTGCATCCCTTCCATTGGTTTCGCTGGTGTGGCTGACGGTGAGATGACCCCTGGTGGATATCGATAGAAGCTCCCAATCTCTGTGTTTAAGATTGCCTGCTTGCTGTGACCCTCTGTAGTGGGGGGTCGTGGCCATCTGGTAAGGAGCAACCCCCTCTATCCCTGGTGGTGGACTCTGCTTTGCTGTCACTGATTGAATCACCATTTGGATTTTTTGTACCTTTCTGGGCAAATTGAACTTTTTAATCATATTGATTTTTCACTTATTGGATATTAAGGTGGATTATTATCAATATAAAGGAATAGTAGTGGTAAAAAAAAAAAATCTTGTAGATTTAATTAACCTTTTTTTTGGTTAATTCTCCTTTAAGGGGGTGTGACAGGGGGCGTGTCTTATGCCTATATACGTTTGCCAGTAGGTGTCCCTCATTCCCATCTCAAAATGTTGGGAGGTATACAATACAGGACATGGGCAGAAATTCCTGCAAAGTGAGGGGATCCCGGGGTGTCACCAAAACGAGTGTTCCCTCTACCTCTCCTCTATTACTATTCTGGTGTCAACCCAAAATTTGGGATTTTCTTTTACTTTCACTTTCCATGATAACAATAAAGAGGACAAATAGAGAGGGGGAATCTCCCTAATGGGGACACAGACAGGAATAAAACCTGACAAGGGATATTACCCCTCTCCTCTCCATCCAAAACTAAACATTTTGCCTTTAGCAGTGGCGGTGCGTACATAAAGGGTTCAGGAGCGATGCCCCCTCTCTCCTGGCACCGCTCTATCACCATAGATAGATTCATGCGTTGCATGAATCTATCTATGGTTGCTGCTAACACCCCCTATTCAGGTGTCCGGCCCCTGAATTACAGCAGCAGGGGTGTTTTTTGGAAGCACCTGATTAGAGCCGTAGGCTCTAATAGGCGATCAAATAGGTGAACAGCGGGCACAATGCTGTGCGTTCGCTGTTCACTCATCTGTGTATTAGCAAAGCGAAGGAATTCGCTTTGCTAACACTGAACCGCCTCTCAGCCAATCAGGTGCTTGGGTCTGTTACCTGTCACCTGATTGGCTTAAACGTCAGGCGCTGTGATTGGATATCTGATAGAGAGGATGGAAGAAGACATCGAGGAGCGTGCAGGACACTGCCGCTGACCCGCTGCGAGACAGGTAAGTTCCGGGTGACGCACACCGGCAGCATTTAATGGGGCACAGTAGCGGCTATTGATGGGCACACTGGCAGCATTCGATGGGGCAGAGTAGTGGCAATTGATGGGCACACTGGCAGCATTTGATGGGGCACACTGGGGGAAATTGATGGGCACATTGGCAGCAATTGATGGGCACAGTGGCAGCAATTGATGGGCAGAGTGGCAGCAATTGATGGGTACAGTAGCTTCATTTGATGGCACAGTGGCTGCGCTTGATGGGCACAGTGGCTGCATTTGACGGCACAGTGACAGCAATTGATGTTTTTTTTTTCAGTGTGTTTGTGCGCCCCCCAAAAATTTTGAGCACCAGCCACCACTGGCCTTTAGTGATACTTGAAGGAGCAACCAATAATGCCGCGTACACACGGTCGGACTTTTCGTCTACAAAAGTCCAACGGACGCTGACGGACTAAAGCTGGCTGGTAATCCGATCGTGTGTGGGCTTCTCCGGACTTTCAACGGACTTTTTTAGCCTCAAATCCGACGGACTTTAGATTTGAAACATGCTTCAAATCTTTACGTCGTAACTACGACGGACCCCGAAGTCCGCTCGTCTGTATGCTAGTCCGACGGACAAAAAAACGACGCATGCTCATAAGCAAAAACTAAACGGAAGCACTTGGTCTAGTAAAACTAGTGTTCGTATTGTAGGTAGCACATTCATCACGCTGCAAAATCTGTGATCGTTGAATGCAGCGCATTTTATTTCTTCTTTACGAATGCTCTAAAGAACGAAGGTGTTTTACTGTTCATAATCAGAGTTCTCCCAAACTGATTTCTGGATTCTTTTTCTCTTTGATCTCATGAATGATATAGTATGCTTTTTAAAAACAATGTTTCCATACTAATAATACTTTTTCCCCTTTTTTTTTTTTTTTTTAGGTTTGTAAAGTTACCACAAAGAACCCATTATTCTTTTTTTTTTTTTATAGTGATTATTTTTTAGTTTTTAGATAAAGTTAACCCAAAGCACCGTTTTTGGTTATGTAAATTTTTTTATTTTCAAGACTTACCACTTGAACATTATTAACATTAGTAATGTATTTTTGGTGTGTTTTTTCCAAACTCAATGAGATTGTTGTCCCTTGTTAATTTAACATTGTGTGTAAAATCAATGATTTAAAAGAAAACACATAAAGTCTTTTGCTAAACTCAAAAAAGATCCATTTATACATGGTCAAAATAAAATAAAGAGGAAGTCAACGCTGGAAAAAGTCGGTGTACCAGAAAATTGGGATCTTGCGGAGTCCATATAAGAGGGAGCACAATCTGGTCCAAGAATCCCAGAGATCAACAGCACCAGCAGATGATCTAGATGTCCCCAGACTGTGGTCCTACAACAGCCTGCGTCTTCTGTCAGACCAGACTGAACCCAGGTCATCACTTTCTTCTCTTCCCTGCAGCCTTTCCTCCACGCTGCCCTGCAGCCTTCCCTGTAGCCTTCTTTTGAGGCTGTGGCTCTGGTGTTTCAGTTGTGGCAAGAGGAGGAGGAGGAGGAGGAGGAGGAGGAGGAGGAGGAGGAGGAGGGGGGGCTGCCTCATGTAGTTGGGTGTTTTGTGTTAGCGTGCCCTGCAGCCCCTTATGGATTGTTTCCCCAAATAGGCGCTCACAAATGAGGCGCTGCTCCCAATCCATCTGAAGAAGCCTCCTTAAAAAACGGGTGGCCTCTTGCATGAGGCGCAGGGATGCGTCCTGTGTGACCATCCTCTTCCTGGCCCTTTTTTTGGGAAGGTGGAGGGGAGGCACTTGGGATTCGGTCAGGCTCCTACTGGGCCCAGCCACCTCACTTGGCCCAGCCACCTCACTGGGAGCAGCCACCTCACTGGGAGCAGCCACCTCACTGGGACCAGCCACCTCCTGCCTGACACTGGGCCCAGCCTCCTCCAGGATGATGGTGAATCCGGCCTCCTCCAGGCTGTCCATGGGCCCGGTCTCCTCCTGCCTGCCACTTTCCCCACATTCCTCCTGGATGGACTCATCCTGTGTATAAAAAAAGGACAATAGTTTGAGTATATTTTTTTGGGTTCATCAATGACACACAGTTTGCTTCTCATGAATAGCAAATTCAATGTGAATACATCTCTTTAATAAAAGAGTCTAATCAGACACCCTAATTATTTCAAGCAGGTGCCAAACATATTTAGCCACTACTGTCAATTGATATGTATACACAATTTTGAGTGCAAAATTATTTTAGACAATTATAACATCCAGTTAACATCATTAATATTAGTACAGTAAATATTTGTTAAAATAATTTACCTGACTCCAGATGGTCATATCTGGTTCATCCAGGATGGAAGACCCAGCTTGCTCCTCATCAGCCTCTGCTGGGGTGGAGGGAAGGGTGGAGGGAAGGGTGGAGGGAAGGGTTGAAAGTGATGGCCTGGCTTCATTCTGGTCATCCAGAAAACGGAGTTGATTGTAGTACCACAGCCTGGGTACATAAACATCATCTGCTGATGCTCCTGATCTCCTTGATTCCTGGATCTTCTTATGCTCCCTCTTATACATGTTCCTCAAGACCCCAATTTTCTTGAGCAATGTCTCCATTGTTGCTTCCGGGATGGTCGCCTGGACAAAGGCCAGAAGTCTCTCCAGCGTTGACTTCCTCACATGCTTTGCATAATACTGAGGGTGTTTCACCTCCCACAAATTCCTCATCTCTCGATATTTCGAAATAAAAGCTGTAAGGAACTCTGGATCCTTAAATAGGGGATTCATTATATCTGGAAAAGATGAAGTCACAAGACAAAAAACACTTTTATTATAGGTTTCTGCTAACCCCTCATCATCTTCTCCCTATGTAGGCCTCATCAATCTATCAAGCCATATAGGCCGCTTGCTACAAAGTCATGACCATAAAACCCAAAAAATATATATCTAAAATTACCTTCGTTTTGTAACGTCCTGGTCCACTATCACCTACCACAGAACGTACGTACGACACGTGCGCAAGGGCCCTCTTTATACACTACGCATGTGTGAAACTCCGCCTGCGTCGCCCGCCCCTGACGTTCGAAATTAACTCATGTTCTCCGCCCCCTAATTCGACGCACAGAACGTACGTACGACACGTGCGCAAGGCTCTTTATACACTACGCATGTGTGAAACTCCGCCTGCGTCGCCCGCCCCTGACGTTCGAAATTAACTCATGTTCTCCGCCCCCTAATTCGACGCACAGAACGTACGTACGACACGTGCGCAAGGCTCTTTATACACTACGCATGTGTGAAACTCCGCCTGCGTCGCCCGCCCCTGACGTTCGAAATTAACTCATGTTCTCCGCCCCCTAATTCGACGCACAGAACGTACGTACGACACGTGCGCAAGGCCCCTCTTTATACACTACGCATGTGTGAAACTCCGCCTGCGTCGCCCGCCCCTGACGTTCGATTTTAACTCATGTTCTCCGCCCATTTTTTGTTACGGCGCGTAGTGGAGTTAAATAATGGCGGAGACACCTGAAATGTTGACGACCTCAGGTAGTGGAGACAGCCCGGAGGCTGGAACGTCAACAAAATCTATGAGGCCTAGATTTAAGGCCTCTAATATGAGTTTTAAAGAGATGGTGGAGATGGTGGCCATTCTTCACAAAGACGACTATGATGGGAAGTATGGGCCGTACGCACGGCCAAATTTGCGCAAGGCCAAAATAATGGCGAAGGTCGTGGACACTTTGCAGGCATCTTTTGGGGTCCAGCGCTCCAAAGATCAATTGAGAAAAAGATGGTCTGACCTGAAACTCAGGAACGAGCGGACAATAAAACAAAGATTTCTCAATGCCAACTGACCAAACACACTGAAAAGCAGATACAAACCTCACAAGCACAGACTGAACAACAGTTAAAACGAACTGAAAAATACGAGTCTCACAAGCGCGAATCGTCTCTCACCAAACTTCTACTAACACGAGATAAACACGAGATTAGCAGAAGGAGCCCAAAGGGTGTCGTACGGGCTATTGAACTTCCGTTTTATAGTCTCGTCGGACTTGGTGTACGTCACCGCGTACTAGGCTGTCGTACTTTTGTGTGGTCGTGTGTAGGCAAGTCCGTTCGTAAGAAAGTCTGCCGCAAGTCCGCCGAAGGTACGTCGGAAGTATGTCGGACAGGCTGTCGGACTTTTGTAGACGAAAAGTCCGACCGTGTGTACGCGGCATAAGGGTTCTCTATTGAATCTAGAGTTGTGAAGATAATGTGCCTAAATGGTACCTAGTGCAAGGATGGCTTTCAAGTGTGTTCTGTGTTTAACAGAGTATAAGGAAACTCATAGCAAAACTTTTTACTGGGCGTCATCATTATACACTCTCCAAATCCAGGTACACGTTTCTGAAGAAAGACACTTGGCTGGACACAATATGTATCTTTATCTACGGTCCCTTGTTAAGTTTAAAGTAATACTAAATGTTCACTTTTTATTTTCTAAATATGTTCCTTTAAGGTGGTGTACTGTTGGTTCAGTTACCTTTTCCTTCGTTTTCCTTTGTAAATGCTTTTTTTCTGTGTGTGAATTTTCAACTTCCTGTTCCTCCTCTAGAAGCTTGCCCCCATCATCCGAGCCGTTCTGGCTGGGGGTTAGTCAGCATGCTCGCCCCCTCCCTTGGGATTACATCCCTGCGGGGAGACGCTGTGTACGTTCACAGGCACGGGAGGCAGGGGAGCCATCCTTTAACCACTTGCTTACTGGGCACTTAATCCCCCCTCCTGCCCAGACCAATTTTCAGCTTTCAGCGCTGATGCACTTTGAATGACATTTGCGCGGTCATACAACACTGTACTCAAATGAAATTTTTATCATTTTTTTCCCACAAATAGAGCTTTCTTTTGGTGGTATTTAATCACAGCTGGGGTTTTTATTTTTTGCTAAACAAACAAAAAAGATGGAAATTTTTGAAACAAAAAAAAAATCATGTTTAATAGTTTGTTATAAAATTTTGCAAACAGGTAATTTTTCTCCTTCATTGATATGCACTGATGAGGCAGCACTGGTGGGCACTGATAGGCTGCACTGATGGGCATGGATAGGCACAGATAAGGCGGCACTGATAGGCACAGTTAAGGCGGCACTGATAGGCACAGTTAAGGCAGCACTGATGGGGACAGATAAGGCGGTACTGATGGGCACAGATAAGGCAGCACTGATGACCACTGATGGGCGCTGATGGGTGACATGGATGGGTGGCACAGATGGGTGGCACGGATAGGTGGCACTGATGGGCACTGATAGGTACCACTGATGGGGGGCACTGATGGGCGGCACTGATGGGCAGTGATGGGCGGCACTGATGGGCACTGGTAGGTGACAATGATGGGCACTGATAGTTGGCACTGATGTGCAGCACTGTTGTTGCACTGATGTGGGTGCTGATGGGTGGCACTGATGGGTGGCACTGTGGGCACTGATGGGTGACGCTGGTGGGCACTGGTAGGCGGCACTGCTGCCTATTGCTGTCACAGAAGATCGCCGTAATTGGGACTGATGTCCCAAACACGGCCGCCGGTGATCGTTTTTTTTTTCCTCCTCACGCTGTCAGCGCGAGGAGGAAAAATTGCCGATTACCAGCTCTGTTTACATCACATGATCAGCTGTCATTGGCTGACAGCTGATCATGTGGTAAGGGGTCGGAATCGAGCCCTTACTCTGATCTGTGATCAGGCGAGTCTCATAGACTCGCTGATCACCGTGCGCGCCCTGCAGGGGGCGCGCAGGCCGCTCGTGCACGGGACAACGTCAATAGACGTCGTCCCGGCAATGCAGATCCACGCTGTTGCCGTCATTTGGCAATGGCCTGGATCTGAAGCGGTTAAAGCCGTAACGTTACTACAGGGAGCACGCTCGAAAACCCCGTTGAGGAGAATATACAGAGAGGAAAGGAGGAAGTGCTGATAAAGCCTATTTATCTAACAAGTAATTAAAAAATTTTGTCAGAAATAACAGCTAGATTCATGATCTATATAGCATATAGATCAGATATTGCCAGAAAAAAATGTAGCTGTACAACCCCTTTAAGGCCTCATGCATACAGGGAGTTTTTTAAAGCTGATTTTAGAGTCTTTGATTCTTTAAATGGAGTAAAACCCAAACCAAAAACGTATTATATTGCAGCTTACCAATCATTAGATGTGGTGGTTGCATTCATTTTCTTTTTTTAGGCTTTTTTCACTCTGTTTTTACCGGGTGACCTGGCCAGTAACACACCTCCTGTACTACAGCTCCCCTACACTGGATGAGGGGGCACAGGAGGCACAGCAGAGAGCACCATTGTCAGTGTGAGGTGAGGGGAGTGTTAAATGTATTAGCAGATTTAAACACACTAACAAATTGAAGCTGAACTCCCTCTCATACTTTATAATCAGTTACAGCAAACATTTTTTCTTCCCTTTTGGGATAAAGTTTTTACATGAATAAATAAAAGCGGATCATTTTAACCACTTCAATACCAGGCACTTTCCTGCCCAGCTCAATTTTCAGCTTTCAGCGCTGTCTCACTTTGAATGGCAATTGCCCGGTCATGCAACACTGTAACCATGTGACATTTTTTTTTGTTTTTTTTTCCACACAAATAGAGCATTCTTTCTCACCTCGTCTTTCAGGACAGCACCTGGAGAGAGAGCGTAGCCCCACCCACTTTCCCAGGAAACACTGCAGTCAGTTTTCTTTTTAGACCGGACACTTCCACCATGGCCTCAGTTGTAGTGTTTCCTCCGACCATGATGGAGGTGCTGCAGGGAACCAAGGGTGTGCTACGCTCTCTCCAGGTGAAGACAGTATGAGGCATACCTGTTACTTTGTTTGTTTGTTCAGGCAGGCCAGCCCAGCATCTCCCCTTACATGAGGGGAATTCTCTGGTGTCTGCTCCCCTTCATACCCGGCGAGGGTTCAGGCTGCAGGGGGTCCCACTCTCATCAGACCAGCGCTGTGGGCTGTAAAGGAGGAGGACGTGCTTTACAGTGGTGAGCAGCGTCTCCTGTCTTTTCTTCAACCTCCATGCTTCTTCCGGGTCCCGGGTGGCGAGCGCGTCACTCCGACCGGGGGCGGGACTTACGGCAGCGCAACACGGCTTCCGGTTCCGGCCGCTGGAATGCAGGGGGAGGAGGTGGCCTCAGTTGGTGTTAAATTCCGGTCCTCGCTGCGGCGAAAGGACCAGGAAAATTAAAATAAAAGCAGCTGGATGCCGCTAGAACCTTGGCAAGCATGGAAGAGGAACAGACGGCGGTGGCAGGAGCAGGAGCCACTAACACCAGTCAGACTCAGGTAAGCAGGGGCAGAGGTCCCTCTACTTTATCTAAAGGGTCTTGTTTGTCCCTCCCTGGCTCCCCTGGGGGAATGCAAGGGAGCCTGCACCACTCTCCTTTTTTAACTCAATACTAAGGAAAGTGTGTTTATCTTATGCTTATGGTGACTCAATGGGGGAGAGTTGCTGAGAAAGCTGCGGTAACAAATAAAGGAGTTAAGGAGTTAGCTCTTCTCTTTGGCAGCTGGTTATTGTCTTTGATGGAGTAGAGCCGTTAAATCATTGTCATGTTTATGTATATATATGATTTAATAGAGGGCTTGTGTTGGTGTATTTCAGGCTAAAGCCAAAGAGAAAGTCAAACATTCCTCCCCTCCTCCTAAGAGGAAATGCCTGTCTTGCAAGAATACACTTAGGGTATCGTGGGGGGAGTTGAGGGCTGGGCAGCCATGTCTGTTCTAGGCCTCCTAATGTCCTCAATACCAGCAGTGCAATGGGCATGTCTCCATGAAAGAGATCTCCAGCAGACAATTCTCAGGAATTGGTCCTATGGAGAACCGCTGGAGAAATTGATAAGGATTCCCCTCAGGTTCAGAGAAAACCATGGTGGTGGAGGAGGCAGTCAAATTTGGACAGGGGTCAACTTTGGACTTTTCCCATAGAGCAAAGACTGACAACAGATGCAAGCTTCTGGGGTTGGGGTGCCCATCTGGACGGACAGATGGCCCAAGGAGCGTGGACAACCAGAGAGGACAGGAGATCCTCCAATTGAAGGGAGTTGAGGGCTATTCTCCTGGGAATATGGGCTTTCAGGGACCAAGTGCTGGGTCACCATATTCAGGTGTTGTCGGACAATGCCACAGCAGTGGCCTATATAACAAGACAGGGAGGCACAAGGAGCAGAGTGTTGCTTTCCTCAGTCCTCCAAATTATGTCCAGGGCGGAATCCAATCTAGCATCCCTGGCGGCGGTACATCTAAAGGGAGATCTGAATCAGATCGCAGATTTCCTAAGCAGGGAAAAGATACTGGAATCAGAGTGGAGTCTGAATACAGACATATTCCAGAGAATAACAGGAAGATGGGGAACTCCCCAAATAGATCTGTTTGCATCCCACTCCAATACAAAGGTAGAGACTTACTTCTCCCTGAACAGACGAGATCAAGCGGAAGGACTAGACGCGCTAGCGCAACCATGGACCTTCCACTTGTGCTACGCCTTTCCCCCCTTCCAAATGATTCCATTAGTACTAAAAAAGCTACAGAGGGAGTCTACAGCCATGATCTTAGTAGCCCCATTCTGGCCCAAAAGGGCATGGTTTTCAACCATACAGAAAATGGCGGTGGAACCCCACTGGTTTCTTCCCTTACAGAGAGACCTTCTGACCCAGGGGCCTCTTCAACACCCGAATATCGAGCACCTAAGATTAGCTGCTTGGTTACTGAGGAGCAGATCCTATAAAGTAAGGGCTTGTCTAATAAACTAGTTTTAACACTACTAGACAGCCGAAAGAAGGTCACTAGAAAGATTTACTTTAAGACATGCAAATGTTTTAATTCCTGGTGCGCAAGTAAAGTGTTTTCCCCAAGGGAAGTTGTTTCCGTGTTAGAATTCCTACACGAAGGAATGAAAAAAGGGTTGGCGACTAGCACCCTAAAGGTACAAGTGGTCACTCTTAAGGTGTTCCTGGAGAGACAATTATCCCAGGACCCGCTTATTATTAGATTTTTTAAGGCACTTATCAGAGCTAGGCCAGTACCTTTTAAGTTTTTCCCAAAATGGGACTTGTCTCTGGTATTACAGGGTCTGACTAAAAGACCCTTCGAACCTCTAGAAGAAGCAACAATCAAATTTTGGTAGCACTTCTAGTTGCAGTCACTTCAGCCAGGAGGGTGAACGAATTGCAAGCCTTGTCCATTATTGAACCTTTTTGTTCTATATTTCCAGACTGGGTAGTGCTGAGAACTGACCCGGGATTTTTACCTAAGGTTTCAACATTATACCACAGGTCACAGGAGATAGTTCTCCCGACTTTCTGTCCTTCACCATCCGGCACGAGGGAAAGAGACTTTCATAGCCTAGATGTAAGGAGATGTATAGTGAATTCAGAAAATCAAATTCACTGTTCATACTATTCTCTGGCCCACGTAAGGGATACAGTGCTTCCAAAAGCACCATAGTTAGGTGGCTACGAATGGCCATCAATGAAGCCTATAAAGCTTTAAGGGTAGATCCTCCCACAGGAGTGGGGCTAATTCAACCAGGGCAGTAGCAGCATCCTGGGCGGAACAGGCAGGGGCTTCTCCAGGATGGATCTGCAAGGCAGCTACGTGGACAAGCTTCTCCACTTTTACCCGCCATTACAGGTTGGATTTTCTCTCTGCATCAGAGCAGTCCTTTGGCAGAAAGGTCTTACAGGCGGTGGTCCCACCCTAGAGTAAGTACTCCTTTATCATCTCCAGGTGCTGTCCTGAAAGACGAGGTGAGAAAACCTTAGTTAGACTTATCGGTAACGGTATTTCTATGAGTCTTTCAGGACAGCACTGATGACCCTCCCTAAAGCATTATAAAGTATTATAAAATGTAGTGTTATTGCTATGTTCTGCTTATCTAATTTCAGCATGGCTGGAGGTACTCTTAAACAACGGAGGCCATGGTGCAAGTGTCTGGTCTATAAAGAAAACTGATTGCAGTGTTTCCTGAGAAAGTGGGTGGAGCTACGCTCTCTCTCCAGGTGCTGTCCTGAAAGAAATACCGTTACCGGTAAGTCTAACTAAGGTTTTTAGTTGTAATCACCACTGGGTTTATTTTAATTTTTCGCTAAACAAATAAAAAAAAATACCTGTAGACGGCTGGGTGCAGTTCATCCTTAGCTGGCGGTTCTCATTTTCCAAAGACTGACCTTTATAAACTGGAAGACACAAAGTCAGGAGACATAAAAGGTAGAATGAAACTCTTACTTGTTAGAAGGGTCATCGTTTATCACAGTGCAAATCAAAGAGAAGAATTATTTCCGAGGGTCTTTGTGTCCCTTCAACAACCAGTCAGATTCTACATTTCATTAGACAGTTTGATAAATGAGGCCCAGAGACTCTCCCTTCTTATGGATTGTGTCCTCTATACCAGGGGTCTCCAACCCCCGGGCTGCGGCCCACTACTGGGCCGTAGCGTCTCTGCAGCCAGGCCGTGGATGCGACGGGCGGCATGAGATAGCAGGGCGGGTGAGAGAGCCCGGCGCATCACAGAGGCGGGCGGGGAGAGAGCCTGGTGCATCACAGAGGCGGGCGTGTGAGAGAGCCGGGTGGATCACAGAGGCAGGCGGATGAGAGAAGCTGGCAAGCCGAGATGACATCATCTCTCTGCGCCCATCTCGCATCACAGCTCTTCCGCCCTCACAGCGCTGGTGTTGGAGGTGCGGCAGGGAGCAGAGACGAGGAGTATCTCTCACAGCCGGCCCCGCATCACCGCTCTCCTGCCCCCACTCAAGAACGACCACTGCACAGAGGCCTGCCTCTGTGCTAAATGAACCAGTGCCACCAATGCAGTGACAATCCACATCTGGTGGCACTGGCAGGTAGCGTGGCATTCATCTGGTGGCAGGCAGCGTGGCAAGTGGCATTCATCTGGTGGCAGGCAATGTGGCAAGTGGCATTCATCTGGTGGCAATAAGCGTGACAAGTGTTATTCCTCATCTGGTGGCAGGGGACGTGGAAAGTGGCATTCCTCATCTGGTGGCAGGCAGTTTAGCATTCCTTATCTGGTGGCAAATGACATTCCTCATTTGGTGGCAAGTGACATTCCTCATCTGGTGGCAGGCAGCATGGCAAGTGACATTCCTCATCTGGTGGCAAGCAGCGTGGCAAGTGGCATTTATCTGGTGGCAGGCAACGTGGCAAGCGGCATTCCTCATCTGGTGGCAGGCAGCGTGGCAAGTGACATTCATCTGGTGGCAGGCAGCATGGCAAGTGCATTCCTCATCTGGTGGCAGGGGACATTGCAAGTGACATTTCTCATCTCCTGGCAGGCAGCGTGGCAATGACAAGCTGCATCTGGTGGCAGGCGACGTGGCAAGTGCCATGCTCAGGGATCCCACTGATTCTGCATTATGGTGAGTTGAAATATTTAATTTTATATTATAATGTAACAATAGAAATAATGTGCTTCAATCATCCTGACACCATAACAAATATGGTGCCGTGATGATTGAAGCGCCAGCACCAGCTATTGCTCCGATAAATTGTCAGCTAAAAATCGCTTACCCCCCGTGCGCGCCCCCAACCCCTCTCCCCTGGGCCTTGGCACAATTTTCTTTCACGCAGCCGGTCCCCTGTGCCAAAAAGGTTGGGGACCGCTGCTCTATACTGTATAACTTACCCAGTGCTTCAATAATACGGATGAGGATGATAATGGATCCCACAAAGAGGGTTATAATGACCCCTTTCCAGGAAGGCCGCCAGAGTTTCTTCCCACTTTTATCTGTAGAGATTATCAATAAATCATTTGATAAAAATAATAATATTAATAATAATAATAATAATAATATATATAGATAAAATCCTCCTTACTTTATATTTCTAGGACTCAGTAGAGTACAGGAATACTGTGCAGTGGTGGGCTTCTCATCAGGTGAAGGGACAGGAGCCAATCCTATCTTACTGTATAGAGGAGGAAGTGATGTCACTGTGATGCAACTTCCTCCTCTACAGAACTACACTTCCGGGAAGTGGACTGGAGCTGTGGAACTTCCCAGCTTCAAGCCAATCACATGTTCATAGTAACAAGTCCTACTTCTCCATTAAAGAGTATCTAAATATAAAAGCAAACATGTAATATATTGCAGCTTACCAGTCTTTATATATGGTGGCTGCATTCACTTTCATTTTTCAAGCTAAGAACATTTTTAGCAAGTACAGAAAATACCTGTTGATCTTGCCAGAAATACAGTGTCCTTTCCACTTCCTGTGAGCTGAAGAGAAAGCACAAACTATGGTATTCCTCTTTTGTAAACCAATAGTCCCATCAATCCACCATGTCCCTGAGATGAACAAAGTCAGACATGTTTGAAGTCCAGCCTGTATGACAACCAAGGTCATACCTGGGAACATGTTGAAAGAATTCCTGAGAATGGGGGCAGAGTAGGGGCACATATTGGTGAGTGGGACTAATGGCAGGGCTAATAAGTACATGAATGTTTAGGAGATAAATGGAGTTCCCCAAGTCCCAGGGTGGTGGACATGTTTCCATGGACAGTGGTAACCAAAGACCTTTTGTACCACTTAGCCAAAATAAATGGGGAAATAGTTAACCAATTTTTGGTCCCCCACCATTTTATATGGGTGGGGCATGGATAAGTCCTGCCCATCACTGAAGTACCTATTTGAGACTATAGCAATGAATTTGGTTGGACCATTGGTGAATTCCACTAGGGGCCACCAGTATATTCTTTTTTTTGATTATGCGACCCGCTATCTAGAAATGATTCCTTGAGAATGCCTTGGCAAAGACCAAGATCACCAAAGAAACATTATACATGTTCACCCGCACTGGAATAGCAAAAAGAGATCCTTATGGATCAAGGGACTTCCTTCATAATTTAAAAGTGATGAAGGTTTTATTATACACTGCTGAAGATCAAATAGTTAAGAACCTCTGAGAATCACCCACAAACTGACGGGTTGATGGAGGGGTTTAACATAGCACAAAAAAGTATGTTGTATAAGGTAACTGACAAAGATGGGTGGGACTGGGATTGTCTTCTTTCCTGTGTCATTTTCACATTTTACAAAGTCCCACAGTCTACAGAGGGGTTTTTCTCATATTGAGATGTGTGGTAGATGTTCCCACAGCCAACTGGATATTACAAAAGAGATTTGAAGGTCACACTCATGACATGGGGTTTCTGTGTGTGACATGGGAAGAATAAATGAATACATGGAGAACCATTGCCTTTGGAAGGAGAATGAGGAAGAAACATTTTTTCTTGAACTAGGCTGGGCAGAAACACAGGGGTTGATTTACTAAAACCGGAGAGTACAAAATCTGGTACAGCTCTGCATGGTAGCCAGTCATCTTCTTTCTTTTTTCCTTTTTTATTTATTTTTTATTCTTTACTTTATCAAAATTTGTCGTACACAAAGAAGTAAAAACATTTTCCCTACTCAATAGGGATATACATTGACAAATTTTATTTCCACATCTTTATCTGCCCTTACCCTCCTTCCTCCCCCCCCTCCACCCCACTCCTAGACCCTTTGTTCTCCCCTTCTCTAAGTAATTTTAATCTCACTATATTTCTTTGTTGATTTAAACTTTTTCCACTTTTCCCATCTCTTAATGAATCCCTCTCTAGTATCCTCATGGCTGTATCATGTTCCATGTTGTATATCTGTTCAATTTTATCAAACCACTCTCTAATTTTTGGGCTCTCTGCTTCCTTCCATTTCCTCGGTATTAAGCTTTTTGCAGCGTTCATCATATGTACAATCATATATTCTTTTGTCAGAATATCTACCCCATGAAATAGACATGTCCATGGTTCCTCAGGTATATCTATATTAGTAATTTCCTTAATATAACTCAGTATTTCCTTCCAGTACATTTTAATTTTAGGGCACCCCCACCATATATGGGCCATGGTTCCCGTTTGTTTACAGTCCCGCCAACACTCCGTTGTTTGTCCTATTTGATATCTCCCTAGTTTTTCTGGGGTTCTATACCACCGGGTTACGCACTTATAGTTCATTTCCACCATTGCATTATTTACTGATGATCCATGTACTAGTTTCAGGATTTTTCCTACTTCTTGGTTCCTTCCTCGTTTCCCCAATTCCCTCTCCCATTTTTTTATAAATGTCGGAATTTCCAGCTCTTCTACTTCTATCAAGGTTTTATATATCCTAGATATATTCCCACTTGTTTTTTCGATGGTACATAGTCGCTCTATCAATATAAGTGCTTCTCCTTCTCTTATTGGGTGAGGAAGTGCTGCTATGAAGTGTTTGAGCTGAAAATACCTCCATTCATTAATCTCCAGTATATCTTTTATTTTAATATTATTAGTCACCTTCTAACTTCAACATGTTCAATCAAGCTTTGACAAAAAAATCCTGGAAGCTGATTGGTTTCTATGCACCAGATTTTGCACTCTCCGGTTTTAGTAAATCAACCCCATAGTGTCTGTCAGCAGCTGGTTTAAAGTATATGTCAACACTCACTTTGTAAAAAAACCCATTCAGTTTAAAATAGAAGTTGTAAAAAACATTATAAATACATTTTCTCCCCTGTTTTATATGTGATCACATTTCCTCTAAGCTCCACACAGCAGCACACTGATCTTCCCTGTAAATGGCTATGTGGTGGTGGTGGTGGTGGTGGTGGTGGGGGGGGGGTGTCATGTAAGCTGAAGTCTGATCATTGGAGGAAAGCAGAGGGACTGGCAGGAACACCAGAGATTTCACACAAAGGAAGCAATACAAAGAGAACGGGAGACTTTTTCATACAAGTACATGGTACAGCAGGCATCAGGAATATGAAATGTTGGGTTTACATATTCTTTATATAGCAGTGTTGGCAAAATCGTAAGAAAGGGTACCAGAGGATATTGGAGAGAAAGTTAGGAGGGTGAAGGTTGAGTTTGGAGTGTGACTATGTGTAATACGGCAGGATAATAGAGTTTTGACCTGATAAAGGACATGGATGTCTAAAATCATTGCCATTGTTATTGCTGAATCTTTAAAAAACTTGATTTGTGATGAATCTTGGGGTTTGGACATTTCTATATCAGGAGGCTAATGTGGGAATCCCTCCAGTTGATATTCCTGTAGTCCTATGTACTGTCCTTTTTGGTGCTTGAATATGTGTTTGATGCTCATTTACAGTTATGACATCATAACACGTTTTCAATGTCTAATTTATGAGGTCAGGACCAAAGGAAAGACAAGGAGGTTGCCCATAACAACCGCATTTCATCATATTTTTCTTATCCTAAATCAGGAAAATGAAGCATGGAGTCTGAATTTCCCGAATCATGTGACACCGGCGATTCTTAGTGATGACTATTAATACCAGAGATCAGGGCCGGACTGGCCTACCGGGATATCGGGAGTGTTCCCGGTAGGCTGGCTGCCCTGAGGCCGTTGTCAGCTAGGAGCTATGAAGAGGAGGCGGGGCTGGCTGAGGAAATTAATTCTAGCAGCAGAGGGTCAGAGGAGCACGTGGCTATCATGCAGCAGGCAGGTCTGTGGTGGATAATGCAAGTGGGAGGGAGCATGGACACTGTGTGTTCTCTGGGCAGTGGACTAAACATTTCTCGTAGTAGGTTTAGTAGGGAACCCACAGCCAATAACGCTGCTTAGGGGAGTACAAGGGAGGACTTGCTCCTCCTCCGGTCCATCCACAGCCAATCAGCAGGCAGTGTAACCCTCCCCCGCTCACATTTGACTGTAAGTGCTGGAGTGAGGCTGAATGGGGACGCCAGGTGGGAGATACAAGGAACAAGGAGGTATGACTACAACAATGCAGGTTCTCCAGGACACACAACTCTGGCTGAATGGAAAAAACAGGATCGTCTGGAGCACAGTAACTGTGAAGGACAGCTGCAGTGTCCAGATATCTATGTGATCAGGCAGTGTGCAGGTTACAGATCAGCCTCCCCTCATTCTTGTCTCCCTGGTTACTTTTTTTATCTGCCTAACCTGACCTGCACATTGTCTGATCACACTGATAAGATCTCTGGAAGATGCTGCAGCAGCATTCTATGAGACCAGGGACACATGGCTGTTAACCATTTCAGCTTATAATCAGCTATTTAGCCAGAGCTCTGTGTGTGCTGCACAGAATGTTTGATGGGGGTTTTTTTGAAGGATTTACTGCTGGACCAGGCTAAAAGCTTCTACTATGAAGGGCTCGTTTTAGTTTTTTTAACCCCATTATGTTACTGGCCGATTAATCGATTATGAAAATAGTAATTGATTAATTTCATAATCGATTAGTTGTCGATTAATCGATTAGTTGTTTCAGCCCTACTTCACAGACCCATTAAATGGTTACTGTCAGGGAAGTCATCCGCAGAATACAACTAATGCTCGCAAGCATACACTTGTGCGCAGGCGCCGGCAAGGGATTCACAGAACAACTACGGGCGCATCAGCGAATGCGCGATCGCACGCGCACGCCTGTCATTAGAACTGGCGCCAGACGGCCTATTTAAACACAGACTTAGTACTGGCTGGTTGCTGCTTGGTCTACAGCGTGTACCTGAATTCTTGCTACCTGTGTTGATTTCCGATCATCGTTCCGGCCTGCTACCTGACCTCTCTCCTGCCTGCTGTTTGTACCTGATCTGCCTACCTGCTGCCGAACCTGCCTGTGACCTGACCTCTCTCCTGCCTGCTGTTTGTACCTGATCTGCCTACCTGCTGCCGAACCTGCCTGTGACCTGACCCCTCTCCTGCCTGCTGTTGTACCTGATCTGCCCAGCCGTTGCCTAATCTGTCTGTGACCTGACCACGTTCCTGCCAGTCAAGTCATCTGATCTGTCTCTCTGCTGCCGAGATCCGCCAGCGATCCAGCGACTTCCCTGTCTACTTCCAGTCAAGTTCAGCCATCCACCTGTGTGTTCCGGCAACTTCCTGTTCAGACTTCAGGACTTCCATAGGCACTCTTACTCCGCCGTGCTCCAGCGCCAGCTGTTCCACTATCAGCGGCCCTTGAGCCGGAGCTGTATGGGAGGCCTTCCTCTACACGTCAGGCTCGCCTTCAGGTACGTGACAGTTACTGTCCTCATCTAATCTTGAGCAGTTCAGTGTTTGCAAAAAAAATTGTATTTTGGAAACTGGATGTGATGTTTTCTTCTGTCACTTGCTTGTACTGATCTTGCAGAGATGGTTTAAATAGAGTGGAGCAACCCTGCGATACTATATACCTGTACACTGAGTTCAGCTTTAAATGCAGTCTCTGACCATCTCCTGAATCAATCATGTCTGCAATCCCTAACAGTCCCCTGTACTATGTCTGCAGTCTCTGATCATCTCCTGTACCATGTCTGCAGTCTCTGACCATCTCCTGTACTATGTCTGCAGTCTCTGATAATCTCCTGTACTATGTCTGCAGTCTCTGATCATCTCCTGTACTATGTCTGCAGTCTCTGATCATCTCCTGTACTATGTCTGTAGTCTCTGATCATCTCCTGTAGTATGTCTGCAGTCTCTGACCATCTCCTGTACTATGTATGCAGTCTCTGACCATCTCCTGTACCATGTCTGCAGTCTCTGACCATCTCCTGTACCATGTCTGCAGTCTCTGACCATCTCTTGTACCATGTCTGCAGTCTCTGATCATCTCCTGTATTATGTCTGCAGTCTCTGATCATCTCCTGTACTATGTCTGCAGTCTCTGACCATCTCCTGTACCATGTCTGCAGTCTCTGACCATCTCCTGTATTATGTCTGCAGTCTCTGATCATCTCCTGTATTATGTCTGCAGTCTCTGATCATCTCCTGTATTATGTCTGCAGTCTCTTATCATCTCCTGTACTATGTCTGCAGTCTCTGACCATCTCCTGTACCATGTCTGCAGTCTCTGACCATCTCTTGTACCATGTCTGCAGTCTCTGACCATCTCCTGTATTATGTCTGCAGTCTCTGATCATCTCCTGTATTATGTCTGCAGTCTCTGATCATCTCCTGTAGTATGTCTGCAGTCTCTGATCATCTCCTGTATTATGTCTGCAGTCTCTGATCATCTCCTGTACTATGTCTGCAGTCTCTGACCATCTTCTGTATCATGTCTGCAGTCTCTGACCATCTCCGGTATCATGTCTGCAGTCTCTGATCATCTCCTGTATTATATCTGCAGTCTCTGATCATCTCCTGTACCATGTCTGCAGTCTCTGACCATCTCCTGTACCATGTCTGCAGTCTCTGACCATCTCCTGTATTATATCTGCAGTCTCTGATCATCTCCTGTATTATGTCTGCAGTCTCTGATCATCTCCTGTACTATGTCTGCAGTCTCTGACCATCTCCTGTATCATGTCTGCAGTCTTTGATCATCTCCTGTATTATGTCTGCAGTCTCTGATCATCTCCTGTATTATGTCTTCAGTCTCTGACCATCTCCTGTACTATATCTGCAGCCTCTGACCATCTCCTGTAATGTGTCTGCAATCCCTGCAGGAGTGGACACACACATGATACACACACACTGTATACACTTCCCCATCTGCCACAGCAGAAGTATATTACAGCCCCCAGTCCTGGACCAGTACAGAGGGAAGATGCTTTATGGTGGGCGCTATGGCCAAGGCACATTTCCACCCTCCCCCAAAAGACAATTATTCATTCGGTGCAATATACATATAGGTGTAAATACATACAGTGTATGTGTGTGTATAGATAGGTGAGAGAGGGAAAAAAACAAAGAGCAGGAGAAGGAATAAAAAAGAGGGTGAGGAACAAAGAAAGCGGGTGAGAAAGAACATGACAGATGGATATAGAGCGATATATAGGGAAGAAAAGCAAGACATTAGGATATAGAGAGATAAAAGGGAAAGAAAGGGGAACAAAGAGAAAGAGTGGTACATCCTAAGAGGTACCGTAAGGGTGTCTTATGCTAAATATACTGTACGAGTGGAAGGGACTTGGAGTGCTAAATGTCCACGGGTTAGTGGCACAAATTCTTGCCTTGGGTGCGGACAACCAACGCTACGCCACTGCGGCTGCTATGAAATTATTTCCAGGGCTGTTTTTTATGCCCAGTCCGGCCCTGCCAGTGATCACTGATCTGCAATGATGCCTAAATCCCATCAATCATTTTGACAATATTATAAGACAGAAGAGCTTCTTACCTGTTCTCTCCATGTCTGATAATACAAGGAAAGTCCTGAACTGCTGTACAGTGATGTCAGATGTAATAGACTATATGTATGATATATCATGTAATATACTATACATGGCGTGACTGCACTGCCACCCCCCTGTTCCTGTGTGGTCACCCGAACTGAGATCTGCCCAGTCCAGTCTAACCATGAAGATCAGTGTGAAGATCATAACATCCTGTATTTCAGAGTATGTATGTATGTTTGTGACCGTGCACGTACAGTATATTATATCGTTAGCTCCTATGGGGTGCAGGAACTGATATGGACCAGCCTGTGTGTCCACCTAAAATCCAGAGAACTCCCCTGTATTTTACCACAAACTGGATATAATTCTGTATCTAATCTTCGTATGTCATTGTGAATGAGTACTGCATTATATCTTCAGTATGTTGGGTGTAATTGTCAATATCTGTTCTTATTCTCTATGTATTGACTCTGCACAATACTACTTATACTGGGTGTAATATGCTTACATGGACACTGCATGGTACTACTTTTAAGTCCTGATTTCTATCTCTTCTTGTTTGCACTGCACAACTGTCTGTTCAGCTTCTTTTGTACTGTACACATTAGTAAGTTCTTGTTTTACTGTGTCCTAAGCCACGCCCTCTAACATTTGCCACACCCAGTTTTTGCTGCGGCATCTTCCATATCACCCTATAAACCCTAATGCCGCGTACATACGAGCGGACTTTCCGGCGGACTTGGTCCGGCGGACCGGACTCCGTCGGACAATTCGATCATCTGTGGTGAATAAAGTAAGTGGTGATTGCGCTGTGATAAAAAGGGGGAAGGAAGGAAGAGGAAGGGGAAGGGGCTAGCTCAAATGTATAGAGAGGTGAATGAAAAATGAAAAAAATATACAAAATATAAAGGTATAATGAGCATGAGGGCTAGTATCATACTAGCACATAAAAATTATTGTAAATACTGAAACAGAAGAAAAGAAAAATCTCAGTGCAAAAGGGCTAGTATCATTCTAGCACATATGTGGTAACTCAGCAAATACACATCAAAAGAAAAATCTCAGTGCAAAAGAGCTAGTATCATACTAGCACATACATGGTAACTCAGCAAATACTTAATGGTGACTCCAAGTAAATAAATAAATGGTGAACAGTCCCACCGCCTTGTAGTACAAAGTGCTCAAACAATGAGTCATCAGTTCCAAAAGGCAAAATGAAAAAATTATACAAAATATAAAAGTATAAATAAAATGCAGTCTCATGAGCACTAAATCCGAATAAACTGAAGAAACAAAATTGCCTAAAACGTATAAAAAAACTATGAAATGAGTGACAAATACAGTGTGGGTACAAAAAAATAATTGAACCAAATAAAAATATATAAATCAAACAAAGTCCATGTGCATGAGGGCTAGTATCATAATAGCACATAAAAAATATTGTAAATACTGAAACAAAAGAAAAGAGAAATTCTCAGTGCAAAAGGGCTAGTATCATACTAGCACATATGTGGTAACTCAGCAAATTCTTATTAGTGACTCCAAGAAAATAAATAAATGGTGAACAGTCCCACCACCTTGTAGTACAAAGTGCTCAAACAATGAGTCATCAGTTCCAAAAAGGCAAGTCCACAAGCCACTGGGAAGGGAAAAAGGTCTTCAGTGGGGACACCTCTGTGCTCGCAAGCAGCTCACCTTACTGCTGCAAGACAACAGCTTGTAATCCAATAACAAATCACCAGCAGGCAAGGGTCCCATCCAGTAGTTCAGGCGATTCGGGTGGTGGGTGTGCAGGATGGTATATAAAAAACATAAGCAGACAGTATATAGTATAACTCCGTGGCGGCCACAGTGGAAAAAGGGGACAGGACACAGAAGGGGGATGCACTCACTTTTGTAAAATGAGTGTGGGCGTCAATCCAACGAACGCAGAGTTCGTATACCTCAAAAGGGTGTCTTCAAACTGTCCCCGTTTCCCCAATGCTCGTCACAATGGGATGAATATATGTGGAGTGTTGGAAGAGAGTGCACATAGTGTGATCCCGTATATAAATCAGTTTATTAGGTTAAAAACAACATGGTACACTTACATTTACCAGAAGGCTATAGTAAAAAACATCCACGAGCGCTGAGCTCGTATCCTATCGTCAGTCTGTGACAGTTCCTGTGCTCCAATCCTGACGCGTATCGTCACGTCACGTGACTTCATCAGAGGATAACACAGGGTGAAGAGTCTATGCTTTTATATGGTCTCTATGTAATGGGTGTTTGGTGGCCATTTTCTCGAAGCCCGCCACTACAAAAATGTATGCCCGGCGACCATTTTCCCGAAGCCCGCCACTGCACTGGGCGAACCCAGCACTGGACAAGTCCGTCGGCCATTTTGTTGAGTTCTCACTCTTATATTAAAAGAGGTACTAGTAGTCATAGTCATGCTTAATAAAAGGCAGCCAAGAGGCGCAGCAAGCCGCACACACTGCAAGGTGCATAGCAGCCAACTAATATATGTAGTCCTGGGAGAAAAAAAATTAATGAACTGGGAAACATATAGCAAACTAAAATAGTGTATAAAAAGGGGCAAATATACAGTAAAAACTAAAATGCAAAAATCAGCAAAATTATTAAGAAAAAATAGACTAGTGGTTAGTCCAGCGGGAGAGGGGGCATCCAATAAATGTCAAAAGTGATGGATAATATAAAAAAATTGTTTAAAAAATAAATAGAATAAACAGAGATATCAAAAAGGTACTGGAGCTCGGGGAATATCACAGGCTCATGTGTGGGCTCCAGTGGACTTTTTTTTCCCAAAAGTCCGATGGACCTAGAACTAAAACATGTTTCAAATCTTTCCGACGGACTCGAAAAGTTCGCTCGTCTGTATGCTAGTCCGACGGACAAAAACCGACGTTAGGGCAGCTATTGGCTACTGGCTATCAACTTCTTTATTTTAGTCCAGTCATACGTCATCACGTATGAATCCGTCGGACTTGGTGTGATCGTGTGTAGGCAAGTCCGTTCCTTCGAAAGTCCGTCGGAAAGTCAGTTGGAAAGTCCGTCGGAAAGTCAGTTGGAAAGTCTGTCGGACCAGTCCGGTCAAAAAGTCCGCCCGTGTGTACGCGGCATTAGTAATGGTTTTCTTTGAAAATCCTAAAAAATCCAGACTTGTCCATGGAGAGTGCGCAATGAGTTTGAGTGTGTTTGAGTAGCACACCTGGGACAACCAAATCGCCCCGAGTTCAAGGATGTTGTTGGGAAGTTGAGTTCCCTCCTATGAGCAAGTCTCGTGAGAGCAACCATCGCCAGAACTTTCCATGTCTTTAGGGGAAAGCATTTCCTATGCCTGGTTGGAAATCCACCACACCAGGGAGGGCAAGAACTATCAAGGCTGAACAGATGCAATTGCAGCTCCTGAGACAGACTTGCGCAACAATGGGCCTCAAAAACTCGCCAATTTCATTAGTTCCACCACTTTTAAAGTGTCACAGCCTGCAATCCGCAATAGTCACCAGCTATGGGGGTGACCGCACTTTAGGACCAGAGATGGGCACAAGGCCCAGGACTTACCATGGCAGATGTCTTGCTCCTGCAACAGAGCAGCGTTGAACGGTGTGGGTGGCAAGAGAGGTAAGTATTCATTCTCTTCAGATTTTTATTATGTGATAGAACCTTTTTATGTCTAAAAAAATCTAACCTGTTTTTAGGTTTGTATATACAGATGATGGCTGATGAAGAACTTCTGTCAATATTTTATTGCTGAAGGTGTTTCAAAAAAGAGAGTGCCAAAGTATGGTGGGCAGTCCAGATAAAGTTTATTTATAACAGTCACCATGAAACAACCAACTCATTTTAGGAATTGATTGAATATCAGTGTAGACGTCCCTTTTAAAGAAGCTGGATATTGGCTCTCTTCTCATCTCCTCATTCTGTTAGCATGAGGAAAAGAGTGCATATAACCGGCTTCTGTTGACATTCGTAATCAGCTATAATTGGACACATCTGATCACATGGTAAAGAGCCACTGATGGGCTCCTTACCTCAATATGTGATCAGCAGTGTCCTCCAGACACTGTGATCACAGAGCATGCTGCCCCGCCGGGGGTGTGATCACAGGACGCCCTCATATAATGGCATCCCAGAACTAGACGACCATGCTTTAGCTGTCACTCGGCTATGGTGCAGTCGGCAAGTGGTTAAAAACTATTTGGCCTCGACTTTCCTGTCTAGTCCCACATTGTCAGGGCCATTGTGCAGCTGCTATTTCAATATTAAACTACATGTGGTATGAATGTGTAGCGCTAAAAGTGTATCTTAATCACAGTCACCTAATGATAATAATAATCTTGGGATAATGCGATGTATGGATACAGTGAAGTACACCAGAATGTAAAACATAAAATATATATATCTAGTAGTAGCAGTGGCGTAGCGTGGGGGGTGCAGGGGGTGCCGTGGCCCCGGGCGCGATATTTAGGGGGGCGCCAGTATGTGTCACTGGCTGCCTCCTCCTGATTTCTAACTTTGTGTTCCCGGGCTCCGGCCGCCATGTTAAGTATCCGGCGCCCTGTGATTGGGTGTATGGGGGTCATGTGAGGCGTAGGGCTGGCCTGTCCTCGATCGCTCCTGAAGTCCCGCCTCCGCACATGACCCCCATACGCCCAATCACAGGGCGCTGGATACTGAACATGGCAGCAAGCAGAGCGCAGGGGAGAGAGGAAAGTGAGCCGCCGCTGTCTTCTCCTCCTCATCCGGATCGATGCAGCCAGGATAAGAAGGTGAGTGAGAGTCTTGTTACTGGGAGGGGGAGGGAGGGGGGCGAGAGAGAGAGAGACTGTAGGCAGGAAAGTGTAGTGTAGTATAGTATGGAGGTCAGTGTAGTGGTCACTATGGGGGGCAGTGTAGTATAGTGGTCAGTATAGTGGTTAGTGTAGTATAGTATAGTGGTTAGTGTAATATAGTATAGTGGTTAGCATAGTGGTCAGTATAGTGTAGTTTAGTATGGAGGTCAGTGTAGTGTAGTGTAGTGGACAGTGTAGTATGGTGGCCAGTGTAGTATGGTGGTCAGTGTAGTATAGTGGACAGTGTAGTATGGTGGTCAGTATAGTGTAGTATAGTGGACAGTGTAGTATGGTGGTCAGTATAGTGTAGTATAGTGGACAGTGTAGTATGGTGGTCAGTATAGTGTAGTATAGTGGACAGTGTAGTATAGTGGACAGTATAGTATAGTGGACAGTGTAGTGTAGTGGTTAGTGTAGTGGACAGTATAGTATAGTGGATAGTGTAGTATAGTGGATAGTATAGTATGGTGGTCAGTGTAGTATGGTGGTCAGTGTAGTATAGTGGACAGTGTAGTATGGTGGTCAGTGTAGTGTAGTATAGTGGTCAGTGTAGTATGGTGGTCAGTGTAGTATGGTGGTCAGTGTAGTATAGTGGACAGTGTAGTATAGTGGACAGTGTAGTATAGTGGTCAGTGTAGTGGACAGTGTAGTATAGTGGTCAGTGTAGTATAGTGGACAGTGTAGTATAGTGGACAGTGTAGTATGGTGGACAGTGTAGTATGGTGGTCAGTGTAGTATAGTGGTCAGTGTAGTATGGTGGTCAGTGTAGTATAGTGGACGGTGTAGTATAGTGGACGGTGTAGTATGGTGGTCAGTGTAGTATAGTGGACAGTGTAGTATATTGGACAGTGTAGTATAATGGACAGTGTAGTATGGTGGTCAGTGTAGTGGTTAGTGTAGTGGACAGTGTAGTATAGTGGTCAGTGTAGTATAGTGGTCAGTGTAGTATGGTGGTCAGTGTAGTATGGTGGTCAGTGTAGTATAGTGGACAGTGTAGTATAGTGGACAGTGTAGTATGGTGGTCAGTGTAGTATGGTGGTCAGTGTAGTATAGTGGTCAGTGTAGTATGGTGGTCAGTGTAGTGTAGTCTAGTGGGTAGTATAGTGGTCAGTGTAGTGGTTAGTGTAGTGGACAGTGTAGTATGGTGGTCAGTGTAGTATGGTGGTCAGTGTAGTATAGTGGACAGTGTAGTATAGTGGAGAGTGTAGTATAGTGGACAGTGTAGTATGGTGGTCAGTGTAGTGTAGTATAGTGGTCAGTGTAGTGGTTAGTGTAGTGGACAGTGTAGTATAGTGGTTAGTGTAGTATAGTGGTCAGTGTAGTATAGTGGACAGTGTAGTATGGTGGTCAGTGTAGTATGGTGGTCAGTGTAGTATGGTGGTCAGTGTAGTATAGTGGACAGTGTAGTATGGTGGTCAGTGTAGTATAGTGGACAGTGTAGTATGTTGGTCAGTATAGTGTAGTATAGTGGACAGTGTAGTATAGTGGTCAGTGTAGTATGGTGGTCAGTGTAGTATGGTGGTCAGTGTAGTATAGTGGTCAGTGTAGTATAGTGGACAGTGTAGTATAGTGGTCAGTGTAGTATGGTGGTCAGTATAATGTAGTATAGTGGACAGTGTAGTATGGTGGTCAGTATAGTGTAGTATAGTGGACAGTGTAGTATAGTGGTCAGTGTAGTATGGTGGTCAGTATAGTGGACAGTGTAGTATGGTGGTCAGTATAGTGTAGTATAGTGGACAGTGTAGTATGGTGGTCAGTATAGTGTAGTATAGTGGTCAGTGTAGTATTGTGGTCAAGTGTAGTGTAGTATAGTGGTCAGTGTAATGTAGTATAGTGGACAGTGTAGTATAGTGGACAGTGTAGTGTAGTATAGTGGTCAGTATAGTGGACAGTGTAGTATGGTGGTCAGTATAGTGTAGTATGGTGGTCAGTATAGTGTAGTATAGTGGTCAGTGTAGTATGGTGGTCAAGTGTATTGTAGTATAGTGGTCATTGTAATGTAGTATAGTGGACAGTGTAGTATAGTGGACAGTGTAGTGTAGTATGGTGATCAGTGTAGTGGTAAGTGTAATATAGTGGACAGTATAGTATAGTGGTCAGTATAGTGGTCAGTATAGTATAGTGGTCAGTGTAGTGGACAATGTAGTGTAGTGGACAGTGTAGTTCTCAGTGTAGTGGTCAGTATAGGAATCAGGTAGGTCAGTACTATTGTATTTGAAGGGACTCAGGGATAGCTAAAAGTCCGCAGGTTGGGGAGGGGGGGGCGCAAATTACTTGCCTTGCCCCGGGTGCTGACAACCCACGCTATGCCACTGAGTAGTAGTGAATATGTGGATATGGGTGATGAAGCCGTATGAGATACAAATGTTGCAGATAGAGTCAAAGATATATACACACTAAACATGCAAAGGTGAAAAGAAAGTGTGATAGTGAATAAAAAATCGTAATATACTGACATATAGTATGTATCCACACTGTATGTAATAATGTCATATAATATAATGGTATGAACCAATGATATAAAAATCATATATAAAAAAAATGATTAGATAACCCATACAGGTGTGCATCTAAACTATAATAATCACATTCCAAACATGCTCATGCCTATAAAAATAAACAAAAGTGCCAGTACTCCACAAATTGATAAAACTACAAAAAGTTCACGTAATTGTGATGCCACAACGGACATTGAAAGTAGTTATGAAAGTGACGTTTGTGCTGCAAACAGATGTCTGACGATTTCTAAGTATTCATACAGTATATAGGGATGAACTTCGAGTTAGAGTCGAACTCATGTTTGACTCAAACATCGGCTGTTCGCCAGTTCGCCGAACAGCGAACAATTTGGGGTGTTCGCTGCAAATTCGAAAGCCGCTTTAAAAAAAAAAGCCCTTTAAAAGTCTATGGGAGAAATCAAAAGTGCTAATTTTAAAGGCTTATATGCAAGTTATTGTCATAAAAAGTGTTTGGGGACCTGGGTCAATGCAAAAAGAAGTTTTTAAAAACGGCCATTTTTTCAGGAGCAGTGATTTTAATAATGCTTAAAGTGAAACAATAAAAGTGTAATATTCCTTTAAATTTCGTATCTGGGGGGTGTCTATAGTATGCCTGTAAAGGGGCACATGTTTCCCGTGTTTAGAACAGTCTGACAGCAAAATGAAATTACAAAGGAAAAAAAGTCATTTAAAACTACTCGCGGCTATAATGAATTGTCAGTCCGACAATACACATAAAAGTACATTGATAAAAACGCCATGGGATTTCCCCACAGGGGAACCCCGAACCAAAATTAAAAAAAAAAATGGTGTGGGGGTCCCCCTAAATTCCATACCAGGCCCTTCAGGTCTGGTATGGATATTAAGGGGAACCCCGTGCCAAAATGAAAAAAAAAATGGCGTGGGGGTCCCCCTCAAAATCCATACCAGACCATTCAAGTCTGGTATGGGTTTTAAGGGGAACCCCGCTCCAAAATTTAAAAAAAAATGGCGTGGGAGACCCCAAAAATCCATACCAGACCCTTATCCGAGCACGCAACCTGGCAGGCCACAGGAAAAGAGGGGGGACAACCCAGCGGGTGACCCCGCCCCCCTCTGACAACACGGAGAAAGCCACAGGGAAGTACCGTGAATTCCCTGTGCGCCAGAGGAGGGCGGGGTAACCAGGTGGCCCCGCCCTCCATTATATAAGAGATGTCAGAAGATGCGAAGCGTCACACGGCTGAAGACTCCTACTGAGGCGGATCGTGCGGACGGAGCGGAGAAGAAGCCTGGGACGAGATGCGGGATGAGAAGATCGGAGGAAGAAGAAGATGGAGAAGAAGAAGATGAAGAAGATGGAGGAAGAAGAAGAACACCGAAAGAACACCAGAAGAAAGAAGATGGAAGAAGAAGCCAAAAGAAGAAGGAATTAATAAAGGACTTGTCAAAAACCGTCTCTTGTGTTTTTAACCTTTTTGAAGCTTTTTTGTGAAATGGTAGGGGTAACCATTACCAATTCACACGGGGGGGTGGGATCTGGGGGTCCCCTTGTTAAAGGGGGCTTCCAGATTCCGATAAGCCACCCACCCGCAGACCTCCACAACCACCGGCCAAGGGTTGTGGGGATGAGGCCCTTCTCCCCATCAACATGGGGACAAGGTGCTTTGGGGGGCTACCTCAAAGCACCCTCCCAATGTTGAGGGCATGTGGCCTGATACGGTTCAGGAGGGGGGCGCTCTCTCGTCCCCCCTCTTTTCCTGCGGCCTGCCAGGTTGCATGCTCGGATAAGGGTCTGGTATGGATTTTTGGGGGGACCCCATGCCATTTTTAAAAAAATTTTTGGCACTGGGTTCCCCTTAAAACCCATTACAGACCTGAAGGGTCTGGTATGGATTTTGAAGGGGACCCCCACGCCATTTTTTTTTAAATTTTGGCACGGGGTTTCCCTTAATATACATACCAGACCTAAAGGGCCTGGTATGGAATTAAGGGGGACCCCCACGCCACTTTTTTTTTTATTTTGGCGCTGGGTTCCCCTTAATATCCATACAGACCCGAAAAACCTGCAGTTTTTAAAAATTATTTTTGCATTGATACATGTCCCCTGGGGCAGGACCCAGGTCCCCAAACACTTTTTATGACAATAACTTGCATATAAGCCTTTAAAATGAGCACTTTTGATTATTCATTTTCGTGTCCCATAGACTTTAACGGTGTTCGCGTGTTCGAACAAATGTTTTGCCTGTTCACAAGTTCTGCTGCGAACCGAACCGGGGGTTGTTCGGCTCATCCCTATTCATATACAATCAGCCGTTACAATGACACCCGGGATTGTGCCTCCACCTTCTGGGGATTAGGCACTCTTACCCCAGGTAGTGGATCCACACGCCAGCGGCGGTGAATCAAACAGGCATAGATGTAGGTCAGGTAGACAAGGATCGAACTCCAAAGGCGAGGTACTCCAGCTCCTTTTTTGATGACAAATAGGAATCCAGGACCCAACTCACCGGCCACGATCCTCCAAATGATGATGTTGATTAGGGTATATAAGAGAAAAAAAGCCTCCACATAGTGTAAATCCAAACATTTTGAGATTTACTGAAGTAAAAATCCAACATCCAGACAGATGAGTACTATAAAAAGAGGTTTAATTGCACAAATAAAAAGGCGCAGTAAAAGTGGCTTGGCAAGCGCGGTAACCCTACGTATTTCGTCTGCAAAGACTTCAAGTTCAACATTTGGATGATTGTGGCCAGTGGCACTTTTGTTTATTTTTATATGCCTGAGCATGTTTGGAATGTGATTATTATAGTTTAGATGCACGACTGTATGGGTTATCTAATATTTTTTTTTTTATAATGATTTTTATATCATTGGTTGATGTGCCATTATATTATATCACATTACTACATATAGTGTGGATATATACTATATGTCAGTATATTAAGATTTTTTATTCACTATCACTACACACTTTCTTTTCACCTTTGCACGTTTAGTGTGTACAGGCATACCCCACTTTTAAGTACACAATGGGGTTTATTTACTAAAGCTGGAAAGTGCAAAATCAGGCTCACTTCTGCATAGAAACCAATGAGCTTCCAGGTTTTATTATGAAAACTTAATTGAACAAGCTGGGGTTAGAAGCTCATTGGTTTCTATGCAGAAGTGAGCCTGATTTTGCACTTTCCAGCTTTAGTAAATAAACCCCATTGTGTACTTAAAAGTGGGGTATGGAGGCGCATGCGCGGCAGCTCCGAAGATGGCCGGTGGCTGCTAGAGCTCCGCTCCACCACGGCCCTGTAACAGCCACCGGAGCTTTCCGAGTGCTCCCCCAAGCATATAGCCGGGACACAATAGCGGGGGAGACCCCCGGGAATCACTGGATAAAAACGGCGCATGTCAGGAGGAACTTGGAGGGTCAGATGAAGGCGGCCGGAGTTCCGGCCAGTTATGCCAAGATGGAGGCGGCTCCACGAGGCCCGCTCAGCACAGAGGGAGCTGAAGACTCCATAGCTGACCAGGACACTCAGCCTCCTCGGTCCCCAGGTATGGACTTTCCGCCCCTGCCCCTGGCCACCTCTCCTTCATCCACTGAGTCCCTCTTGGGCAGGATGTGCCCTGGCCTCCCATCTACTCCTATGATGGATCCCCACACAGGACTTTTACTGTCTGTAACAGAGACATCTGCTGCCATCCCTGCGCCCTCAGACTTCCCCTCAATGATGGATGCCTTCTCCCAGCTGCTCTCTAAAAGCCTGGCCCTAAATGCAGCCCAAATTACAGCATCCATCCATGCGGATCTGCAGCAAATAGAGCAAAGAATGGACACAATTGAAAAGAAAGCTGACCAAGCTGTGTCACGCATTAATCAAAACTCAGCAAGGATTCAGGATATAAGGGAACAACTGAAAACAGCATTTGTGAAAATCGATGACCTCGAGAATAGATCGAGACACTATAACTTTCGCATCCGCGGGCTCCCCGAATCAGAAAAAGAGGTACATAATTGTGTGAAAACCCTGCTGCGGAACCTCATTCCTGATATCACTGAGCACCGCCTGGAGCTCGACAGAGCACACAGGGCCCTGCAACCCCCTCGCTCAGATGGTCTCCCCAGAGACATTATTGTTAAGCCCCATTTCTACTCTGTGAAGGAGGAAGTAATGAGGAGATCTAGGGGTGCAGACAACATCAAATTGCTGGGACACAGGATCCAGATCTTTGCAGATTTGTCGCCATACACAAACCTTTGCTTCAACTTCTGCTGGAAAAGGAAATCTCGTATCGGTGGTCATTCCCCCTGCGTCTGAATTTTTCCTACAGAAACAAACACTACTTTTCTTCCTTCACAGAGGGAGAACGCCTGCTTCTCCAGTTGGGCCTGATTCCCCTGGATCCATCGCCCTCCCAGAACAGCAGGAGCTCCACTTCGTCCACGAAAAGGCCTCCGCCTGCAAGTCCGCTACAACCTACCTGGCTGAAGCAAAGCTCTAAACGTTAGAAAGAAAATCTTCCCCCATGATGTCCTGCAACAGCCAAGGATCAGGGCGCTGATCCGGAACTCTCTTTCTGCCATTTTCAGAACTTCAGAGTTTCTCCCAGTTCTCTACAGGTCCCACATCTGAGATCTCCCACATTAAGGGTTTGACTTCTTCATTACAAGTTACTGTCCATACTTCTGCTCACAGATTTCCCCGGTCCGATAATAGCAGCCCCTACAACTCCATTGGCCTGGGTCAGAGACAGGGGGGTAATTTGGCCTACATACCTCTGGATTATGTTAGAGGGGTTATTTATGTTCAATTTAACATCTCTGGGAGCTACCCTTCACTCTATGTGATCGCACAATATCTTATACCATGTAGACAGTTTTTGGGTATCCTATCTCGTTTTAAGCAAGGGTTAGGCTTGTTACCCCACCTCAGAGATTATACTGGTCCGCCATGGAGGCCCAGGGCCCAGGCGATGCAGTGTCATCTCCCACTTTCTCTTTAAGGTTTGTGGACCTAACGGTCCTTTAATCCATGGTCACCCCGATGTTATGTGTTTTCAGGCCCCCCCGGGCTCCAGGGTTTGGGGGGGGTTCTGGGAAGGGGGTGGGATTTCTTGTTCAGCTCCCGGCTGATGGTATCTTGTCCCTGATTGTTTTTCTTTTTTTTTTTTTTTTTTTTAAGAGGTGGGGACACTCTGTTCTTTTTAAGAAATGTTAGACTATTTTACGGTCTTCAGTTATGTTACTCTTTAGGTGGCGGGGCTGTGGTGATTCCAATGCACCTCAAGTAGAAACCAAGTACACTGATAGTGCCTTGGGTTTCTTGTCCGGTAGTCCTACTGTTTGGACTCCGAACCTCTCAGGAGAGGGGTACGGCATGGCTAAACCATCCTACCCCGGGGTATGGGGGGGTCTGGGGACCCCCGTTTCATTATAATACGTTTATTTTACATGCAGGAATGTTTAATGATTCAGATTTATGCAATCATTGTTCTCTCTTCTCTTCTCTCTCTCATCCCTCTCCACTCCCTCTCCCTTTCTCTCCACATGAGCTGGTCCGGACTCCGCTTCCGCCTCTGGCCTTCCCTCCCAGGTCTCGCGTTCTCGGCATTCTCCAACCTCTGGAACCTCAAGGCAACTTCCTCTCACCGGTCAGGTAAGATCCTTCACACAAATAGGGCTTCACTCCACCCACTTTATGCCTGAACACCTAACCATCTCCCCCACCCTCAAAATTATATCACATAACACCCAGGGTTTGAACTCCCCCATCAAAAGGAGAAAACTATTCCAACTCTACCAGTCTATGCCAGCGGATATCCTCCTCTTACAAGAGACCCACTTTCCCATTTCCTACAATACCACATTCCTTCACCAACATTTTCCCCAATTCTTTTTATCCTCTGCACCCAATAAACATATTAACCTATCTCAACCTGAGATGGTTGTAGACCCCCAATGTCGTTATATATTGGTCTCGGGGAATATAGATGGGGAATTATACACATTTGTTTCCTATTACTCACCTAACAAGGGCCAGAGGGCATTCTTTGAATCCCTACTCCACAAACTTGGACCTCACCTAAAGGGCACAACATTTATTGGGGGGGACTCTACTATAGCATTCAAATTCTCCCTGGACAAATCCGGAGCTGGGTTGTCAAAATCTAAACGTCCTTCCAAACAAAGTGTCCGAATATCGAAGCTAATACATGGGGCGGGCTTGGTAGACATTTGGAGGGAAATCAACCCTCGGGCAAGAGACTACACGCATTTTTCGGCACCCCATGGATCCTATGCCAGGATAGACCACATCTTTACGCGCTCCAATTCGATCCCTTTACTTGTAAAATCCCGGATTGTGGATACCCCTTTATCCGACCACTCTATGGTCACTTTGACAGCCCTGAGACCGCCCGCGCTGGCACCTTCAGGAATCTATTCTTAGTGACCCCATACAAGCCTCTATCATAGAGGAAGCAATCAAGGAATACTTCAGCCAAAACACTACGACTGATGTTTCTCCAACGACGGTGTGGGCGGCACATAAGTCTGTGATCAGGGGGAAACTAATTCAATTGTCAGCTAAACTTAAAGCAGAACATAGAGCAGATACGGTAAAGTTGACGGCAGAATTTCAATCACTCGCAAAAGCCCACAAACTCCATCCCACTCCTGATTCATTGGCTAACCTGGACAAAGCTCGGGCCCTTCTCAATTTGTCCTTAACTACAGCAGCTGAAAAGCACCTCAGGTGGACCGGGCGCATTTCTACTCTCAGGAGGATAGGATAGGTTCAAAGCTGGCGGTTAAACTTAGCCCTAAACCTCACCAACTAGCCTTCCCCAAAATCAAGTTCCAATCGGCAGACCTAACACAGCACCCTACAAAAATTATGGAGGAATTCCATTGGTTCTATTCGTATCTCTACAAACCTCAATGTCCCTCATCAGGGCAGTCTCAAAGCAGTTTCCTTGATTCATTAAGTTTACCTGCAGTGTCTAAAGAACATAAGGATCTGTTGGACAGCCCGTTCTCACCATCAGAGGTCCTCGATACGATCAAATCTTTGAAAGTAGGTTCCTCTCCCGGTCCAGACGGGTTCTCCACCGGGTATTATAAAAAATTCGGAATTACCTTGGCACCTCATCTCTCTAAGTTTTTTAACTTTCTCCGGAATGGTTCCCCCTTGGACTCAAATTAAAACACAGCATATATCTCGGTGATTCCCAAACCGGGAAAGACACGAGCGAAGTAGGGAACTATCGGCCTATCTCGTTAATTAACAATGACATCAAGATTATGACCAAGATTTTAGCAAATAGACTAGCGAGTTTTATCCCCTCCTACATTAACAGAGATCAGGTGGGCTTTATACCGGGGAGACAGGGTCCCGACCAGATTAGACGGTCCATAGCTGTAATCTCTCTCCTTAAATCACAATGGGACGGGAGCTCCCCACAAACAGGCTTCCTATTGTCGATTGACCTACACAAGGCTTTTGACACCATAGATTGGGGCTACCTGTCAGAGATTCTGAGAAGATGGGGCTTTGGCCCTCATTTCATGAACCTAATCCACTCCATGTACTCCAAACCTTCTGCTCAGGTGAGACTAATGGGTAGATACTCAGAATCATTTCCCATTGGTAGGGGGACCATACAGGGGTGTCCTCTTTCCCCCCCCCTCTTCGCCATGGCCATTGAAACCCTAGCTATAGCTATTAGAACAAATCCCGATATTAAGGGGGTGACCTGCGGCGACAGGGAAAACAAATGCGCCCTGTACGCAGATGACCTCTTGCTTTACATAACGTCTCCTCTAATTACTATGCCAGTCTTACATAGGGTGCTAAACTCATTCAGTAGAATATCAGGTTTGAAGGTCAATATGTCCAAATCCACGGCCTTAAATGTCACGGTCCCGCCGCCCAAACTACTATCACAACTCACTAATAACTTCACGTTTTCCTGGGCTCCTAAGGCAATCCCCTATTTGGGGATACACTTGACCCCGGATGTTAAAGATCTATTTAAAGCCAACTATCCCCCAATGATCACATAATGTAGAGGGGATCTTCAACGATGGTTGAGATGTGGTCTGTCCTGGTTGGGAAGGGTGCATACCGTAAAGATGACTCTCCTGCCTCGCCTTTTATACTTATTCCGATCGCTGCCAATCCCGCTCCCGAAGAGCTTTTTGGGGAAATCCCAACTGAGATAATCCGCTTTGTCTGGGGAAACAAGGGGTATAGATGTCCGTCCAAAATACTTCTCCGCCTGAAGTCCCAAGGTGGGTTGGGACTGCCGGACCTCTGGGGATACTCACAGGCGGCACAATTATCACAAATCTCGATGATTTTTTCTAAAGGCCCTAAGCCGGAATGGCTTTCTATGGAAAGGTGGGCAACACCATCGATTTCCTCCTATGGTGTGACTCCAAACAAAGACCGGTGATAATGGCCCCTACCCTTTCACACTCTATCGCTTTAAGCACTAAGCTATTCAAACATACCTCTATCATATCCCCCCTAAAACCATTATCACACATCTTCCATAACCCTAAATTCCCCCCGGGATTAAATATTCAGGCTTTCCGTTGGTGGACAGATAAAGGTCTCTACCAGATAGGCCACTTCCTTTCCCAAAATGGCCCTCTTACCTTATCTCACTGTAAACGTAAGTTAGACATGCCCAATTCGGAACAATTTAGATTCACACAAATCTCACACTTCCTAAATGCTATTTGGGACACCAAACCGGAACCTCCCTCAATTACCCCCTATGAGCATTGGTGCTCCAACATTTCGGATCAAAAGTGAGGAATTTCACTAATATACATCGCATTACAGACAAATCTGGGCAAGCCGAGCTACGCAAAGGCCTGGGAGGAGGACACGGGCAGAACATGGCCGCCAACAGAATGGTTCTGGGCCTGGATACGCTCCTTCAGAGATATATGTAACATCTCCCTTATCTAGGCTAATGTAAAGGTTCTGTCCAGGTGGTACTATGTCCCCTCTAGACTAGCTTTGATCTATCCTGGGACCTCACCTCTTTGCTTTAGGGGTTGCAGGCTAGAGGGTTCTATGCTACATACCTGGTGGACCTGTCCCCGCATTAGAACCTTTTGGTGGAAAATCTTCCACACTATAAGTAAATTAGTAAAGGTTTCAATAGGCCCCAGCCCCTACATTGCCTTGTTCAACCACACCATCCCTGAAATACCTAAACATTTACAGGCTCTCTCTTTCTTTGTCCTTTTGGGGGCGAAAATCATGATAGCTAAAGCCTGGAAGTAAACCACGGTAGCTTTCCAGTCTTGCAAAAGAAAGGTGTCTTGGATCATGTCCCAGGAGCAAATAGTCGCTAAGCTGAATGATAAAATGGAGAAGTTTTATGCTATATGGGAACCTTGGGCCATGTTCTGTAATATAACTCTCATACCGGGGTTGGAGCCTAGTTCCGGACCTGCTCATGCTCTAAGCTAATCAACTCCCTACCCTTCTTCTCCTCTATCCTCCCTTCTCCCACGTTCTCTCTCCCTACTCTCTAGATCTTCTTAGCCTCTTAGGCTCTTTTGAAGTACTAAGAAATTTTTACCCCTCTGGCGGGGGAAATATTGGAGACGGTTGTTTGAGGCGTCGGTGGGACCCCTTCACTGCTCAATAAATGTAATCTTCTCTTACATATTGGCCTAGAATTGGAGGGTACCACCTATATAGCCCTCTTTCTTATACCTTATATTCCTGGGGGCGGCCAGGAATGCTTGGGAGACCCTTATCACACCTACAGGTAGATCCCATAGGGTTAGTGTATGTGGGCCCCCAGTACGTCCTGGCGTACACTCATCAGGAAAACACATTTTAACATGGTGCCCTACTCGGGCGGTGTTGGGCTCCCTCCGACTGCTCTGACCTGAATATTTTGACCGGTTGTATTGGGCCTAATCTTATTCCCCAGGAGCACTCTGCCATTTACCCCAGAAGTCATCACAGTTTATTACTACCCTCATACAGCAATTAAGTACTCTCAGGTCCGTCTACACAGGTGTTTGTCATTAATTGTTCACTCTCTGTCCACCTTATTCACCCACGGAAAAAGTTACTGAGAGGTTTTGGTACAGAGAGGATGGCATACTACATAACTGGAAGGGTTCATAGGAAGCTCCCGAGTATATGGTAGCAATTACGATACGATTTTCTTTCACTTTTTCCTTATTCTGCTCCCGCTTGGTACTTCTTTTCTCCTCTTTTACCTCAACAACAGCCTTGTCATTTTTTTCTTTAGATTGCTGTAAAGCTTTAGCAAGCAATTGCATAAATCTGTCTTAGGAATTTATTGTATTCTGATTATACGCAACTTTATGTTTTATGTGAAATAACTCAATAAAATATTTTTAAGGTAAAAGTGGGGTATGCCTGTATATATCTTTGACTCTATCTGCAACATTTGTATCTCGTACGGCTTCATTACCCATATCCACATATTCATTACTACTAGATATATTTAATGTTTTACATCCTGGTGGTGATACTTCACTGTAGCAATACATCACATTGTCCCAAGATCATTATTATCATTAGGTGACTGCGATTAAGATACACTTTTAGCGCTACACATTCATTCCACATATTGTTTTACAATTAGTCCTATTGATGTGTTGGCGGCTCCACGTTGAGGTTGGCGCAGTATTTTACCATTTTTTACACACAATATTAAACTACACCTGATCCAGGTCTCCACCACTCCACTTATTCATGATTTTATTGCTATGTCCCCAGTGGGAAGATTTTCTCATGCTGTTTAACCTGTGACCATTTTTCCAAGACAAAAATAGATGAAAAATTCACTTGAACTGTAGTTGAGCAGAAATCTTGCTTTGGGGACCCCTGTTCCAGGGTAAACTGTCTAAAAGCATATTTTTCCTCAAATTTAGGAGAGTTAATTTCATTTTCTGTTGTGTCTCTGAAACAGGAAGCGAGAGGAAATCTCTGTCACAAGGTCAGACCAGTAAAGATAATGGTGCTTCTGTACTCTGTTATTCTTGGTGCCAAGTGGACTAGTTAAACTATATAGCTGCACATGGCCAGTGCTTACTTGTCTTTAGCACTATTTGTAACCTGTGTCCAGTATTTCCTGATGGATTTCCTGATCTCGGCCTGGCTTGTTCTGACCTGCTCTCGTTTGGAACCTGACCTTGTACCTGCTACTGATTCTGTATCTAATCTCCCTGCCTGTTGCTGGCCTGTCTGACCTCGAACCAGACCTGAGCTCCTGCGTCTTCTCTACGTATCCTGCCTGCAGCTCCATTTGTCTCCTACTCCAGTGACCAATTCTCTGGGCTCACAATCAGGGACCCTGGGCTGGAGGTGTGAGAGAGGCCATCCTTATCACATGAGGCTCCCATGCCAAGTACGTGACAACCCCTCTATTGGGGAGATAGACAGCAATTAATGCCTGGTAGAGGTTCTAAGCATTCCTTATGCTACCTGGAAGCAGAAAATACATTTTGTCTGAAGTTTTACTTTAAAGACTAACAAAACTTTCAATAGAAATGATCTAACTACATTTCAAGTGCATCAAAGCAAACGATGTGTAAAGTCTAACCACAGCCTGAGTAAAAAAGCTTGTCCTCTGCCAGCATGCTATAGAGAAGGACCCTTGCTCTCTACAAGTCATCACTAGAGCACTAGAGTTCTCCAATTAGCAGGTAGCTTGAGCTTTTTTGTTTGCAGAGGTATACGTCTGAAGAGAGACCACTGCTTCCAGCAGAGCAAGGGTCCTTTTTTGCAGCATGTTGGCAAGGAAAAGGCTTTTCTACTCAGGCTGTGGGTGTTTCTTTAAAGAAAACAGGCTATAAGACAGCTCCTATTTTGATGAACTTGGAATGTTTTAGGAGAATTTTTTTTTTACCTGGAGTTCAGCTTTAAGCTATTCACCCAAGTGACATTCAACAGAAATTGGCTGGCATGCCACACATTCATCAAGAGATAATTGATGAAATATAATTGTCAATGGGCGATTGTTGCACAAATATCCACTAATTTGGCTTCTTACACATTGTGGATGTTGACCAAAGACTTCTGGGTGAATACTGGACAAATTTCCCATCAACTCTTTGATAAATAGACCCCTAAATAGTTATAATAACTCAACAAACATCGATCCATGTCAACATGGCGCACATTAACTGTAGATGTACCAATAATTAAAGCATTCAGCAGAATAATCCCATAAAAAGAGAAAGCACTCTTAAAGTAATACTAAACACACTGTTTAATTTACATTGTACCTTATTTATTTCAGGTACTTGTATAGCGCCGTCAATTTATGCAGCGCTTTACATATAAATTGTGCATTCACATCAGTCCCTACCCTCAAGGAGCTTACAATCTAAGGTCCCTAACTCACATTCATACATACTAGGGACAATTTAGACAGAAGCCAATTAACCTACCAGCATGTCTTTGGAGTGTGGGAGGAAACCCACACAGTTACAGGGAGAACATGCAAACTCCAGGCAGGTAGTGTTGTGGTTGGGATTTGAACCAACAACCCTTCTTACTGCTAGGCAAACGTGCTACCCACTATACCACTGTGCCACCCCCTACATTTTTTACCTTCTATTTTTGTATGTGAATGATGGTTCTGTAATTATTTTAATAAAACAAAAACATCTAAGTACCTTTTTCCTAATCGATATACAGCTGTCACATGACCCAGCTCTCTCTACCTGCCTGCAGGGAAACATAAGCAGTAGGAGCTTCTAGTCCTCTGCTACTGGACACATGTTCCAAATAAAACAACGGCCTTTGGAATACACAGTAAAAATATATAATTAATATCAATAAACTGTTTCTGCCAGTCACAGACTGTGTCACACCCCTCCAGCCTGTGTCTTATGCCTCGTACACACGATCGGACTTTCTGACAACAAAACCATGAAATTTTGTCCGAAGGGTGTCGGTTCAAACTTGTCTTGCATACACACGGCCACACAAATGTTGGCCAACAATTACGACCGTAGTGACATACTAGACGTACTACGTGGTTTTTCAGCTCTTTAGCGCCACCCTTTGGGCTCCTTCTGCTAATTTCATGTTAGTAGAAGTTTGGTGAGTGTTGATTCACGCTTTTCATTTCGTGCTTTTCAGTTTGTTTCTGAACGGCCGTTCGTCAACCAGCCATGTTGCGGAATCGGAGGAGATAACGTGTTATTTATTATTGGCCTAGGAATTATTGCTTTGACATTATTTTTTTGGTTGAATAATAATGATTTGATTTGGTATATTTTCTATATTTTTGGATGCATAGAATGCACTTTTTGGTTAAGTTCTATTGGCAGATAATTTTATTTCTTTTCTTTTTTTAATGCACAATAAAAAGATTATGGAGAATAATACTTGGCTATGTGTTTTACTTCAAATGACAATTTGGGAGTCGGCAGTTACATTTAAAAATATACAATGTAAAATTGACAAGGGACACCAACATAGTTGTATCTTTAATCTTAAAAACTACGGGATAATGGTGTTGTGGTAACTTGCCCAAATAAAATTAAAAAAAACATAATAATATTATTCTTGATATCACTAGAAAAAAAAGCCTTTGAAAATCTGTTTGCAATAAACTCCATCAGTATCATCAGCAAAGCAGCTTTATTATTATCCCATTAAAGAAGAAGAGAATTGTGCGCTGCATTTGGAGATTTAATAATTTGCCGCGTCACGAATGTTAATTCTCCATTACAAACGCTAGTTTACAAGACTGACCGCTTACGGCTCATCCTTGCTTCCGAGCATGCGTGTTTATACTTTGGACTTTTGTCTGACGGACTTGTGTACACACGCTCGGAAAGTCCGACAACACACATCTGTTGGCGGAAAATTTGAGAACCTGCTAGCCAACATTTGTTGGTGGAAAGTCCGACAACAATTGTCCGATGGAGCATACACATGGTCGGACTTACCGCCAACCACCTCACATCCAACATTTCCCGTCGGAAAGTCTGATCGTGTGTACGGGGCTTTAGAATAACAACAGGGAGCTGAAGCCTCCGTCAATCTACATGTAATATCCCTCCCCCTTTGTATTTAGCTGGTTAGTGGTCATGGAGGGGGAGATGTCATTTACCACTGTGTATACACCCACATGTGTGAATCTATAGTCACATGGGCTGCTCAGATTTGATAGAGAGGAAATGCTCAGCATAGAAACTCACTGAAAACTGAGCATGTGCAGGGCTGCCAACGCTGCTCTGCGAAATTCCCAACTGCAGTGGGGACATGGACAGAAGGGGGAGATAGAGAACAGCAGGATCAACCAGGTTTTTTGCATAATACAGAAAACAAATATGGGCGGCACATTGGTGTAGTGGTAGCACTCTCGCCTAGCAGTAAGAAGGGTCACTGGTTCAAATCCCAACCATGACACTACCTGCTTGGAGTTTGCATGTTCTCCCTGTGCCTGCATGGGTTTCCTCCGGGTACTCCGGTTTCCTCCCACACTCCAAAGACATGCTGGTAGGCTAATTGGATCCTGTCTAAATTGTCCCTAGTATGTATAAATGTGAGTTAGGGACCTTAGATTGTAAGCTCCTTGAGGATAGGGACTGATGTGAATGTACAATGTATATGTAAAGCACTGCGTAAATTGACAGCGCTATATAAGTACCTGAAATAAATAAAATAAATAAAACAAATCTCATAGTGACTGAGTGAATATGAACAGCATGGAATACACCATTTATCCACAGTTATTTAAATATTATAGAGCACATTAAGGCTGGGTTCACACTGGAGATCGCAGTGGCTCACAGCAGGGGGTCCGGTGCATCGCCATTCACCCTTTCAAGTCCGAATTCAGCCCAAAATTCCGGCTGAATTTAGAACTTAAACGGACCAAAAGACGCACAGGGCTAATGTGCAATTCGGACCGGAGCCACTCCAGGGATGTGTGAACCGTCTTGATTGAGAGCCGGCCACAATCTCCTGCTATGCAAATTGGATGTGGAGAAAGCCGTATTCAATTCACATAAGTGTGAACCCAGCCTCAGTCAGGAGAATATAAGCACCTCTGTCTGGATGTATTAAATTGCTGGCATCCATGAGGTCGGGTTCACACTGGAACCGGCTGCGGATTGCGCAGGAGCGCAGTGCGTCCCTGTTCACCCATTTCAGGGATGAATCAGGGCCAAATCTATGCCTGAATTCGGCCCTGAAAGGGAGCCAAAGACACACAGTGTTTCTATGCTGTGCGCTCCACAGCCGCAACGGAGATAAGTGAACTGGCTCCATAGGGAGCCAGTCACATTCTTCTGCTATACAAATTGGATGGGGGGAAACCCGCATCTAATTCGCATAGGTGTGAACCTCAAAAGAGGACAAATACAGATGTATAAATTGAAGATTTTTGGCCGTTTCTTTATTTACACTGTGGCAAATGACTGGCAGCAAATACAGACTTAAACTGGAGTCGAAATAAAAAAATAAAAAAAAAGATTTGTACTGATCATCATACCTATGACAGCTCAGACACTGTGCTGAGAATGGGCACTGAGCACGCTCTCAGCAAAAAAAAGCTCTGCTGCCTGTGGTCACACATGTGCGACATGATGACTTTTAAGCTCGCCTTCCTTGCTGCCGCACATTACATGGTCAGCAAGAGGCTAATCATTAATAAAAACATTGAACAAGAAATATAACAATTTTTACAAAGACCTGGATTTTCCATTGCAGAAATGGCTTAATAACATCTAGAACAGTGACATTGATGGCCAACAGTGATTACATTGGATGTCATCTTCCTGTATTACTCTGTATTGGGGGTGATCTGTGGTCTGTACAGAGTGTCTGTATGTTGGGAGGAATCTGTCAGATCTTCAGGGATCTCTTCTGACAAATCCAGTTGTGTTTGGATAGACAGTCATCCTTATTATATCCAGAATCTGATTCCCACCATACACAATCTCCTGAATATTCTTCTGATATATGGAATCTGTGTAATAAATAACAATGAGAAGTTATGAGGATCTATTGTTTTCTGGATGAACAACATTCATATTCTCAGTGTAGATGAAGAGTCACTTACAGGCCGGTATTATAGAGGTGACCGTCCACCCATCTCCATCCATCTCCATCTCTGTACAGACCAATCCAGAACATTTCATCTTTGTGTTGGTTGATAGATCTGTTTATAAACTTCTGGGAGAAGAGAACATCATCTGTCACCATCCAACCACAGACATCGGACACACACATTGGATAGAAGTCTGAAGATCTGTCTATTCCAAAGCTCTATTGTGCACAAATGTCACCTGAAAAATTGATCCGTTAATTGGAATTATTCTTGATTTTCTATCACAAACACGATCATTGTCATTCTTCTATAATAATTAATCAAAGATCGCACACGATATACATGCTGATTTCCTATCCCCAGGAAGCATCATCCAATTATACCATCCAATGCAATACTCCCAACGCACACGTTCCTGCACAAGCACAAGATTGGGTGCTGAAATGACCAAAGGCTGGAACCAACTACAATCATGAGAAGGAAGTGTCACCAGCACACCAGGATCTCCAAAATTGGGTCCAAAACTTTAATCACATAGTATCAAAAAATAAAAGCCTTTTATTTTTTGATACTATGTGATTGAAGTTTTGGACCCAATTTTGGAGATCCTGGTGTGCTGGTGACACTTCCTTCTCATGATCCAGTAATACCCGGCACCCTCTCATGTAGAGTGAATGATCTTTTTAGTACAAGATAAAATTATCACTGTCTATAGAAAAATATTTTGTATGGTCTGGTGACCACTGTCTATGTGTAATATGAATGTAGCAGAGAATCCTGTTACATAAAAGAGAACAATCTACATTATATTACCAAAAGTATTGGGACACCTGCCTTTACACACACATGAACTTTAATGGCATCCCAGTCTTAGTCCGTAGAGTTCAATATTGAGTTGGCCCACCCTTTGCAGCTATAATAGCTTCAACTCTTCTGGGAAGGCCGTCCACAAGGTTTAGGAGTGTGTCTATGGGAATGTTTGACTGTTCTTCCGGAAGCACATTTGTGAGGTCAGGCACTGATGTTGGACGAGAAGGTTATGTGCGTGTAAAGGCAAGTGTCACAATACTTTTAGTAATATAGTGTATTTACCAAATTAAATTTGATGATACATAGACATGAGGAGACGTAGACCCCTCCATAGATCACTGATGAATGGCATAATTCTGGATGACAATTATGTCAGGTATGTCTATTAAATAACGAGACTGTGATCCCACCTAGTAAACAAGGCAGTCAGAACCACTTATAACTGCATTCGTTGTGATCTTGAACAAGTTTGAAGCTGCAGGACAAGCAGCAACACTCTATGACGTTTAGTTGATTGTGAGTCACTATTTAGTTTGGTTGTGATTTCTGTAGTGTGCCGAAAAAAATGCTTAAAAGCTTAAAAGTTGAACAACGTGTCAATTTGAAATTTTTTGTAAAATTGCACAAAACACCAATAGAAGGTTTTCAAATGCTTACTACAGCTTACGGGAATGACGGCCTGTCTCATGCGCATGTGTTTGAGTGTCACAAAAGATTCAGCGAGGGACATGAGAATGAATTCCCAAAAGTTATATCACTGCTTAACCACTTCAGCCCCGGAAGGATTTACCCCCTTCCTGACCAGAGCACTTTTTGCGATTCGGCACTGTGTCAATTTAACTGAAAAGTGCGCAGTCGTGTGACATTACACCAAAACAAAAATTGATGTCCTTTTTTTCCCACAAATAGAGCTTTCTTTTGGTGGTATTTGATCGCCTCTGTAGTTTTTATTTTTTGCGCTATAAACAAAAAAAGAGTGGCAATTTTGAAAAAAAAAGCAATATTTTTTACTTACTTTGCTATAATATATATCCCCCAAAAATATATATAAAAAAATATTTTTTTTTCTCAGTTTAGGGCGATATGTATTCTTCTACATATTTTTGGTAAAGAAGATCACAATAAGCGTATATTAATTGGTTTGCGTAAAAGTTATAAATATAGGGGATAGATTTATGGCATTTTTATTAAAATTTTTAAAAATTTTTTTATTAGTAATGGCGGTAATCTGCCATTTTTATCGTGACTGCGGCATTATGGTAGACACATCGGACACTTTTTACACTATTTTGGGACCATTGTCATTTATACAGCTGTGTAAATGACACTGGCAGGGAAGGGGTAAAACACTAGGGGGCGATCAAGGGGTTAAGTGTGTCATAGGGAGTGATTCAAACTATGGGGGGGAATGGGCTCACTACAACATGACAGAGATCACTGCTCCCGATGACAGGGAGCAGTGATCTCTGTCATGTTGCTAGGCAGAACGGGGAAATGCCTTGTTTACATAGGCATCACCCTGTTCTGCTGCTCCGAGACACGATCGTGGGACACCGGTGGACATAGAGTCCGTAGGACCCGCGGGCACGGTCACGCAGGACGCGGCGGGCACACGCCCACTAGCCCTGCAAATTAAAGGGGACGTATGAGGTTTCTCTTAACAACTAGAGGCTCAACAAGGGGCGTGACCGGATGTGGGAGTGAGAGGGTGTGTGTGAGATCTCCTCTCCCCCTGCTCTAACCAGCAAGTACTCAGCCGAGAAAGATGTTAGCGACAGGAGAACGCAGCTGACTTTGACCCCAGAGACTGGCATCCTCACACATATCCGCTTATACCTGGCCTGGCGAGTGCGTGGGTTCGGAGGACGGAGGAGGACGAGACAGAGGGGGAGGCATGAGAGGTCTCCCTGGCTTGTCGTTGGTTGGCGAGGAAACCGGCTGTATAAGCAAATAACAGTGGTGGCGTGAGGGACAGAGAGAGTGCTTGGAGAGCGGAACCAGACGGGTAGAGTGAGAGGCTCCCTTCTGGTGTATCAGCAGCTGTTGAACGAACCGGCTTCAGCAAAAGGGTAATAGAGCGGTGAGCGGCTGATAAAACTTATAAGGTAACGCTGGAGATTAATTGGCTTATGTGAAGACGTCTGATGCAGGTGAAAGCTCTTCCTACTGTTCTTAATCTACATATCTGTCATATATTTTCATTTATCCTGAATTTATAGCTGAAGGAACATAAATTAACTGAACTCTTAGTTGAAACTTGGGCCGAGCCGAATCCATTGTTGTTTTTCTCTATTAGCCCCTGCTGTTAAAGACTTTATACCTGCGACTTAGAAAGATGCAGCCCTAGTCCGGGGAGAGAGACAGAAGGGGAGCAGGGTGGGGAGGCCCACTAAATCAAACAGCATTAGCATAAATCAATATAAATGGAGGAACAGCGTTTAAAACTTGGTTACTTTGACTAAAGTGGCAATTTGAAGTGCCTTATTTTACTGCCTACTATTTAATTGAAGGCTTGGCTGAGCGGGATTATATTGTAACACTGGATGTGTGCAAAGGGTCAGTGTTTCTTTTTTTAGAGCCCAACAGGAATCAATAGGGTGAAATAACGCGAACTATGTCTGCATCTAAGGATACATGCTTTTCTCTTCACCTGCCCGGAGGCTTTCCCAGGTATTTCACAATTTATTTTGATTACCATTGTTTCTTCAAGAGCTCATTTAATTGGGAGAAGAGTTTTTCCTTTTTACTCTATGGATCTCAATACCATCTCGACACCCATGGCAGAAATCTTGTACAGCAGAACTCTAAAGGCACCATCTGATAATCCATTGAGACAAACGTCACAGACACAAACACCTGGTGTGTCAGCTGACGATGGAGTACAGTTAATACGTCATTTCAGAAAACTGGAACATATTATGGCGAGAGAAATTAGAACTTTTTGGGACATCAATTTTTTGAAGGACTATTTGTCCATAGCACACATACCACGGGGTTTACGGATAAAATAATTTCCCACCTCAGAGCTGTTCAATGATGATCTCAAAAAAGAATGGACTGACACCTTGGACACCTGTTCATTCAAACTAATAAATATTCTCATTGCCTCTAAAACCAAAGAAATAGAGGTACTACAATCTGACATGTCCTTTATCCAGTCTGAACTTGCCTCTTCACAAAACCTGGCAGCTTTCACAGACCTGGACAGCCGTTTGAGTAACAAATTAGACAAAATGGAAAAATCAGTGATTGCCAGCAAGAGAGGCAAAATGGCCCGGGATAAAAATGATTATGAGAACAATAAAGTTTACACTTGGAAAAGACCGGTGTTTTCCCACAATCGGTCACGGAGAAACCGCGGCAAACAGGTCAGCTTCTCTGACCAAGAGAGCGACCTAGCCGACAATTCCCTGGCACGCACTATGTCAGACTCTTCTCTGGACAGGTCAACAGGTTCTGTGGAAACAAACAGAAGCAACAACCACACCAACGCTGGAAACACTCGCAGGTCGGGTTACACCAAGAGGAAAAAATCGTCCATAAAAAAACAAGAAGGGGCGGCAGGAGACACAAGAACTCCAAACAACTCACATTACAGCTTGAGAGGCAAAATGAAGAAATGAGTTCCACTGTACTTAATATCTCAAAGAGACTTTTAAAAGAAGAGGAGATCAACCTTCTATCAAAAGGCCTTAATTTTAGCCCTAATAGACATTTTGATTTATTTCACACCATTTTGGACGTTAACAGGTTTTCTCGCTTATTAACACTTAAGAAACATTTTGGTGGTTCTAGAGAAGAGGACGTTCCAGGGAACCTTGGCGAATCAGGTGAGTCTCCCCCTTCACCCATCTCTTTTAATGAAGTGTGTGCACTGCAAGATTTAATAACACTGGCAGATGATTCGGATCCACCCCCCATGGATCCCACTGATTTACAGAAAAAACTAATAATCAGATCTAAATCTGATTTTTACCCAGTGGCATCCAGGGGCAAAGATCTTGATGTATTTCAGAGGTTGGTGGAGGGGGAATTAACTCGCTTGGCTCACAGTTACCATAGGATTAGCCTTAAAAACACTAACAGCAGTATGAGTAACTTTCCTATAATGTTTGAACATGGTTATAACATCTACACCATCATGAGTCCTTATAAAGAACATTTCATGTTCATTTTTTACATTTTCACGTTTTGTCAGCCATTTTCTATTTCCTCTTGTTTTGTGTTCCGGTCAGATGGTGCCAAAATAGGAGTTTTTTCCATCTACTGACCATTGGGGCCTATGTACTAACATATCCAATATTATACATGAATATATAATATTTACCACCTTGATTGGTATATATGCCCGACAAGTTCCCCTACTCTGCATACTCAGTATAGTAACTATGGCAGAGCAGGAATTTCCAGGGAACCATGGCCAAGAATAGATGTTTGCAAAAGGTTACATTAACAATAGCAATATACAATATCTTTTATTGTTTCGCGATATCCAGCATGTTCGGGTGTTTTATATACCTGACCAAAGTACAAGTTAATTTTACTTGAGGATGCACATCGCGACAATATTGAGATAAATAGTTTTATTCTATTTAGTTTTCCACACATTTTTGTGTTATTATATCTACCTTTTTCATCGTTTTCTTTTGATAATTATTCATGATTTGTATCATGAGGTTCACAATTTTATTTCATAATTATTACTTTTATTTTAGCTCATTTTTCATCACATAGATATATATGGAAACTTTCATTGTCCTATACATCTTTCTAGTTGTGTAGGAAACACCTGATATATATATTAGGTTTTTACGCAATATGTTTTCACATTTTTTACCTTATTTTATTTTATTCATTTTATTTATTTTCATTCGTTCACATTTTGTACACCTTGTTGTCCATATACATATTTTTTTGGACACCTTGGGATCATAATTCAGATATATTAAGCTTATTTATATGTACATTAGCTGACATACATTGTATCGTTTGTGTTCAGTGTAATGTTGCAATATGAATATGTAGTTGTTTCTCTTTAGAATGCAGCATTATAACATTTCTTCTCATCATCTTCATAGATTGGATTCACGTCGATCATTATATGCCTGTTTTCATCTGTTTCACTTGCCGGTGTTAATATATGAGCATTGTATTAGTGGATTCATAAGATGTATTATTCCAATATGTTTTGTTTGGAGGTCTTGGCATTTGCTGACACACATATATTGAGACATGCTTTTATATGAGCCACCCGAGACGGATCACATACTAACATATTTTAACTTAATTGTCTGTCCGGATAATTTTTACGATCTCAGTCTGGTAACATTCTCGTCCAGCCTGTAGTATCTTACTTGTTTTTGATTTGTTCTTTTTTGTGACCCCTTAAACTCGGGTGACTGGCCGAGACCACCCCCAACTTTATTACCATCATTATAATTCCATCTAAACATTTAGTGTGATATAGATTAGCGGCGCTCTACTATTTTGAACACCGCAGCTTCATTCCTGAAATTCCACACACACCCTGCTCATGGTCAGGCTCATCATTTAGAATTACTACGCTACAAGTCAGTCTACTGGGACCCTACATATATCACTGCCATTTGACCAGATCAGAGCAACCCTGATCAGCGTGATTTTATGTCTTCGTATCCCAGCCTATAGTATTTTACTTGCTTTTCATTTGTCCCTTTTTGTGATCCCTTAAACTTGGATACTGGCCGAGACCTCTACCAACTTTATTACCATCACTATAATTCCATCTAGACATTTATTGTGACACAGACTAGCGGTGTTCTATTACCTTGAACACCGCTGCTTCATTCCTGAAATTTTACACACACCCTGCTCTCGGCCAGGCTCATCATTTAGAATCACTACGTTACAAGTCAGTCTACTGGGACCCTGCATATATCACTGCCATTTGACCAGATCAGGGCAACCCTTATCAGCGTGATTTTATGTCTTTGAATCCCACAGTTTATTTCTATTATTATAGGGCCCTATATGTACCTTGTTATCAACCGCGGGCATATCACGCATTATTTCAGGTCACATTGCTCTATATTTCACCTGTATTATTCCAGCTTATTATAGAGAGCCTCATCCACTTCACCGGCATATTATAGAGAGTTTCATCATATTTATATATTTTGTTCACATATAGTTTCATTACATTCACTCTTCACACTTACTTTGCACGTTGTCTGAATATTTTTATCAATATATTTTCTCTTTTTTTAATGAGAAATATTTTTTACACATTTTTTCCTTTCACCTAATAGTAATTTCTTTCTTTTTGATACTTATCACCTTTTATATATACACGTTATAGAAGTACATTTATTATTATATATACACGTTTATTGATAGGATTCACTATATATATATATATATATATATATATATATATATATACACACATATATATTTTTTTGCCTACACATGTACATATACACATCTTTTTTCACATTCTTTGTCATCTATTTACATGTCACGGTTTTGAAAACATTTCTCAATCAGTTAACACACCAAATAGCCAGCAGATGCCGAGATCTCATTAAATTGGCTTCCAGCTGAGACTCAATGACCATCTAATTGGGCAATCATGTGATACTCCATTGAGCTATATAAGAGTTTGTCTTTTTAATATTTGTTAGCTATGAGTAAGCACTCAGTCCTGAGTGCGAAACGCGTCAGCTTACCTGTACTTTCTGCATGACAGTCTTGTTATTTTGATGATCCCATTTTTTCAATAAAGTGAAGTTTTCTGACTACATCCGGTGTGCGGCATCCAAATCTTCCCCTCCATATAGTTTAATATTGTTTAAAGGTGGGCTGTGACTTGAAGGCCTAATTCAATTTAAAGTGACGCTGTAACACTGTGTAATGCTTTGAAACAATGAGAAAATTGGTTAATCCTTAAAGGAGAAGGAGAAAGGAGGAAAACAACATGGTTGGGAAGCGAGCTGCTGAGGAGAAAGCAAACCAGCACCAGCCACAACATCAGTCACAGCAAGAAGGATCCCAAGTCACACGCTCTGCAAAAAATCAGACAAATCAAGCAAAAGCCGCAGCAGCAACTGCAGTCGCAGCAGCAACTAAGTTAGAGCGATTTGCTAGGACATCCCTTTCACCAGCTAAATCTTCTCAATTAACTCATACAGGACCATCAGAGACTAGGAAAAGTTTAAGCAGTGGATCAATACCGGTGGTGTCAAGCCCGACGACTGCTCCGCCTATAAGGGAACAAGAAGCAGGGAAAGTGGATATTTCAAGCGGTGACAGAGCAACTAGAAAGCTCTCTAATATAACAGAGGCAGAGATGGAGGGAGAACAAAGGGGAAGAGTAGAAGAGCCCACAATGAGGGACCTCCTATATGCGATAACCGCATGCAAGGAATCAATTGCAGGGTTGGATGTCCAATTGAAAAGCATAAAGGAGGAAATCGCAGTGATAGGCTGCAAGCTGAAAGAGACGGAGGAAAGAACAACGACTTTAGAAGAAAGATTAAGTGCAGTAGAAGACATGCTATTTCCACTCAAACAGGAAGTCACTGAGATGAAGAAATGTTTAAAAGATCAAGCAGCCAAAATAGACGAATTAGAAAATAGAAAACAAAGAAACAATGTAAGAATAATTGGCATGCCTGAGCGGAGTGAGGGTTCTAACCCCATAGAATTCTTGGAGGAATGGGCCAAAGAAATATTCGGGGCTGCGACTTTTTCTCCTTTTTTTGGCATTGAGCGTGCACATCGAATCCCCTTTAGACCTCGTCAGGGAAAAGAATATCCAAGGTCCATAATCATAAAATTGTTTAATTTTAGAGATAAAATATCTTTGCTCCAGAAGGCAAGAGAAATGAGAGAGATTCTATACAAGGGGGCAAAAATTTAATTATTTCAGGACTTTTCTCCAGATCTGCAAAAGCGTTGAGCGGCATACATACCAATTAAACGTATGCTACAGCAAATCAAGATGGACTATGCACTGCTTTACCCAGCCCGATTGAGAGTAACTAATACAAATGGTATACACTTTTTTGATTCCCCACGGAGTGTTGAAGAGTGGTTGAAGGACAACGGGAAAACAGCACGGAATATAGAAGATGAGAGATCAGAGACTATTTAGACTTTTTTCTTCCTTTTCCCCCCTTTTTTTTTTTTTTTGATATATAGGGGTAGTGGGAAGGAAAGGGGAAGAAAGGGATCATAGCAATATAAAAAAATAAACACGGATTAGGAGGTGGAGGGGGATAAGAATATAATAAAATAGTAGAACATTGTTATATTAATCAGATTAAAATGAGGTTGATATGAGTATTTATCTCCATGAACACAAAAGTCATTACACAGGAATAGCACTAAAAAAAGGTTGGAGAGGGGGGGAGGGGGGAGTCAAGATCCCGAGGAGTAGGGGGATACAGAGATGTATGGTATGGATAAGGTGGGAGGGAGTATGTTAGGGAGTGAATATAGGTGGGAGGTCAAGATAAAAGCCCCTAGGGTAGGCCCAGTTGGGCGGGTGAGGAGAGGAGGGGGGGAGAAGAAGGGTGGGAAGGTTTGGGAGGGAGTGGGGTGGAGAGGAGGGAGGGGAGGGGAGGGGAAGGGTAGACATGAGAAGGGGTGGATTTATGCAAATGAGAAAGGGAAGTTATCACAAGAATAAGTTTTGCCACAAATATTTTTTGTATCACATAACTGACAAATGGGGGGAAAAAGTAATGCTATGTAGAAATGTATTGTATGCTGGCAGGGTCCTTGGAATGGTTAAAATTCAGAAGGACAACGGCAATATGATTTATTATTTATGTCGCTGCTTTCGATTCTATGAGTGCAGAAAATAGGGTGCTCCCATGTATGAGCAAGGGGGGGGGGGGGTATTTTATTAATGACATGGAATGTAAGGGGGCTGGGGGATAGGGATAAGAGAAGTGCAATCTTTAAATTTTTGATAAAATGAAACCCCAGATAATTTGTCTACAAGAAACACATATGCGGCCCGATTCTGTGCATTTATTGCGCTCAAGGAGATACCCGATACAGTTTCATTCTATGCATACCTCATATTCAAGGGGGGTTAGTATTGTGATCTCCTCGGATATCTCCTTTGAGTGCTTGCAACAGAGAGTGGATAAGGGAGGAAAGTTTGTTTTTTTACTATGTAAGCTTAATGGACTAACGTGTATAATAGCTTCTATATATATCCCCCCGCCTTTCTCAGCAGTTCCCCTTGGGTGCCTTTCGCAATTTATGGCTCTACATCTGGGGGTCCCGGCGTTAGCATTAGGAGATTACAATAATATCTTGGATAATTCCCTGGATAGAATGTCTTTGACATCCAAAAATATGAGACATACTTCTGGAAGGATGGCTTTTGCCGCTCTGCTTGAGGAACTGGGACTCAGGGATGTATGGAGGGAGAGACATGATAAGGATAGATGTTACTCTTGTTACTCTGCAACACATGATGGCCTCTCACGTATTGATCTGGGCCTGGGGAATGAGTCACTTTTACAGTGGGTAGAGGACTCAGCATATGAGCCGTGCCTTCTGTCTGACCACTCCCCATTTTGGGTACGGCTAGGCACTATTGGTACTTCGAGACAACTATTATGGAAAATGAACCCATATTGGTTAACCCTGTTTCCACAGGCAGATAGAACGGGAGAGGCCCTACGGGAATTTCTACAAGAAAGGGAGCAGGCCTTAATAATTGACCCATCACAATCCAATCAAAAGCTATGGAGAGAGGCGCAGGCAGTACACAATGCGGTGTGGCTATCTGCAGCAGAGAAGAGAAGATATTTTCAGCAACAGAGTTATTTTGAAGAGGGGGAAAATACTGGTCACCTTTTAGCTCTAATAGCTAGAGAGCAATGGGAATCTACAAACATCCTAGCTATAGGGACTGAAACTGGAGAGAAGTTAACTCTCAGCTCAGACATAGTAAATATTTCAGCAGTTCTACAGGAAACTCTGAAATCCCCAATTTCATTGGCCGAACTAACGGAAGCATTAGAGGGGGCAAGGCATCATAAATCCCCAGGCGCAGATGGATTACCAGTAGAGGTATACTCCCATTATAGGGAGGTCCTCTTACCGTCATTGTTGCAGACAATAGAGGAGGCTGGGGAAGTGGGAAGGTTACCAGATAGTATGCAAGAAGCAATAATTACAGTTCTTTTGAAGCCAGGAAAGGATAGACTTTTAATGGATTCATACCGTCCAATTTCGTTATTGAATGCGGACGTTAAGTTGCTGGCCAGTGTTTTGGCTAAGAGGCTCTCTCAGGTAATTGGCAAACTGGTTCATTGTGACCAATCTGGCTTTATACCAACGCGCTCTACGTCTGATAACATAAGGAGGTTATATATGAATTTGCAGATGCCAGTGGACAATCCGGGGGGGGTGGGGCCATTCTGTCACTTGACGCGACCAAGGCGTTTGATAGTGTAGAGTGGCCCTACCTCATGGAAATATTGGAAAGATTCGGAGTGGGAGGTAAATTCATATCTTGGGTAAGAGTACTGTATTTCAAACCTAGAGCCAGGTTGCGCATCAATGGTGTCCTCTCCTCTCCATTCGGATTACACAGGGGGACTAGACAGGGTTGTCCACTGTCTCCATTACTGTTCGCCTTGGCAATTGAACCCCTGGCTATATTGATTCGGAACTCACCTGAGGTAGTGGGGTTCCGCAGATATCAGAGAGAGGAAAAAATATCTCTATACGCAGATGATGCACTTATATATCTAGGGGACATGGCCTCTTCTTTGCGGGCAGTGATGGAGATAGTGGGAAACTTTGGCAGCTTTTCGGGCTTTGCAATTAATTGGTCGAAATCAACTATAATGCCACTAGATCAGCTGAGGGATGGACTCCCAGAGGGGGCTAAACAAATCGCTATTGTTAACTGCTTTACATATTTAGGAGTGGTGGTGTCCCCAAAGCCAGCTGAGTATCTTCGGCTGAATTTGGGGCCATTGCTTACCAGACAGAAAGAAAAATGTAGCAGTTGGTGTAGGCTTCCATTGTCAGTTGTAGGACGGGCAAACCTAGTAAAGATGGTCTGGGCCCCACAGCAACTGTACATCCTTCACAATTCTCCAATATGGATCTCAAAGAAGTGGTTCAGGCTAATAGATACATTAATGAGAGAACTGATATGGAAAAAAAAGGTGCCTAGAATTAGCTTGGAAACACTGCAACATGAAAAAGATAAAGGAGGGTTGTCAATACCCCACCCCAGGTTATATTTCTTGGCATCACAGTTGCAACAAATGGCAGGATGGGGTAGAGTGGGAAATGAGGACCCTATATGTAAATTAGTGACCATTTCGGAACCCACATTAGCGGCGGCCTTCCATCCTCCCATCTCCATTTTTTTTTTTTTTTTTTGGAACAAACTAGGCTGCCATTTGGCAATATTGTTTTAAAAAAATGTTTTATTTTCTATGTAATCTATAGACAAACCACATTAAAAGAAAGTGCAAAAAAATCTTTACCAGTGTTTCAAAAAAAAGTAGTTTTAAATAAAAGTACACATTTTATTCTGCAATATGTCCTGTTTAAAATGACATAAGAATGATGTACAGTACAAATAAAATATTATTAAAAAGAAAATAAATACTGATAGTAAAAAATAGGTAAAAAAAAAAAAAACAGCAAAAAAATAAAAGGTAAGAGGAGAAGGGGAAGAATGAGTTAATTAAGGTTGAGTAAGGTTATCTAAGGGGTAAAAAGGGGTTAAATAGTAATACGTTTAATAAAAGCATCTTTTAAGGTTTTTAAAGTGGATGTAAACCCACTCTCATCCTTTCTAAACTACTGCCATAGGGGTTATCTATAAGGATATACATGCCTCCTGCATGTATCTTTACCTGTCAAATGTCTCCCCTCTGTCTGTTATGAGACCCGAAAAACTGAAGATTCTGTGGGTGGGTCTGTTGTCCGGAGCTCAGTGGGCGGAGTCATGATGTCAGTACCCCGGCGACCCCTACACTCCCCTTGTCAACATGTATTTTCTCCTGTGTATTTCTTATACTGAACTTCTGCTATGATCACTAACATCTAGTCAAAACCCAGAAAAGTCACCACATGGCTTCAGCATGCCCAATCATGCTGAGGTGTGGAGCAGCCAATCCTGGGAGAGCTAGAGAAGAAAGGAGGAGGGGATCTGAAGTACACAGAATGTCTCTCTCAGGCTTGTGATTGAGATATGTAAATCACCTGTCACTCACAGCAAGGGGGAGAAACTGACTCCTTTTTGTCTGTGTGTCAGTTTTTATCTTAATTAAAAAAGTAAAGAGGACTGCTCAGAGCTGGATTAACTCTTTGTGGCAAGACTGGGCACAGATGACATGAAATCCTATACTGTACAAGGTGTAACCCTTAATTAAAAAAAAAAAGTGAGGGTTTACATCCACTTTAAGGTTTATTTGATTGATATCACATGCAAATCAAAGGTCACACATTTGATCAACATATGACTGAATTAGTAAATACAACCAAACACCACACTGATACATTGTATTTACTTAATGACACTTACAGACTACAGTAATACCTTGGATTTTGAGCATAATCCATTCCATAGGAATGCTTGTAATCCAAAACGCACGTATATCAAAGCGAGTTTCCCCATAGGACATAATGGAAACTCCGTTCCACAGCCACTGCTTGTCTATGCAGTACCGCATGTGGAGACACTCGGAAATACTTGAAGATGCTCGAAGACGCTCGGAGACACTGGGGAACTCTCAGAGCATCTCTGAGTGTCTCCGAATGTTACCGGCGACCCCGCACCTCTGGCCAAATGTGGTACTGCACACCGCAGTGGCTTGAATCCTGCTCGTCTTGAGAGACACAGCGAGTCAGATTTTTTTTTTTTAAATAACTCATATTGCAAAACGCTCGTAAAACGCGTTACTCGCAATCCGAGGTTCCACTGTATTTGCAAGTGTCATTTTATCCAGGAGTGCCTATATTTTGACAGCTGCTCCTGATGTGTAACACAAAGCAGTTCCTGGCTGTCATTTTTACATTACATATAAAACTTGTACAATCATCAATCCATCAGTCAGAAATCTATCTACAATCTATGGAAAACAATCATTTAATCAATTTGTATTGAAGCGATCAACATAATTCCATCTTAACTAAGTCCAAATTATTCAAGAGCTTGCTAAATCAAATAAATAGTCTTTAATGTATTCAATTTAATGTAATTGCATTAAATAAACAATTGTAAATCAAATCAATACACATAATACATACAGTACAATATGTGGCCCCATTAAGGTGACATGTCATAGTGTGATCTCATCTGTTTTGGTCATTCCTGTATAATAAACATGCAGATAATGGAACAATGGAGTATAAATCCTCTGTATCTGTCCTTCCATCTCCCATCTATTGTCATGTTATATCATACCTGCTGTTCCGGGTCCTCTATGACCAGTAGATGGGCTCCCATCTCTTCACACACTTCCCGACTCTCATTCCATGTTCTGTATTCTCTATCAGATGAAATGTTATAAAACAGTTCTCTCTGTGCCACAACCACCCATATGGACACACCACACACCCTATAAAAAAATATTTTAATTACTTTTAAAATCAAAATAAATGAATGTCCATAAATCTTGGCATCCAAATCCATCTGTCTTGGACAAACAATATCAGCTTAAATATTTCTCTCCTTTCAATTATATTTTAACAACTTCACTTCTCATACTACTACGCCCCCTATGGATCAGAGGAGTTTTTACTTTTTTTGCTATGGGCCTATTGGTTGGGCAAATCACAAATCCACAACTGGTTTATGACAGAAGGGAGCCAACAATCCCAAACCAGTATTTTATGAACACACCTGTCCAATGTTATAGCTGAACTCCAGGAGACAGCAATTAACCCTTTCTCTTCCACTGGTGAATTGCACTTTTATCATTTACCCGCTCCTCATTCTCAGTTTAAGGCCCCTTTCACACAGGCTGTCCAATCAGGTCCACCAGTCAGTTTTCAGGTGGACCTGATCGGAGCCTTCATTCACCTCTATGGAGTGACGGATGTCAGCAGTGAAATGTCCGCTGACATACGCTGCAATCCAATCCTCTCTGCCAAAACCAGATGGATGGTGACCCTATTTTCCATCCCTCTGGTGGATCAGATGGGATCGGATGAAAACAGACAGGAAGTTTGTTTATATGCGATATTCCCATAGAGGAGAGTGGGACTCTGTCCATCTAAGCTCTGCACAGTTAGTGGAGACGGACCTGTCATCCGCCTGCTCAGCGGGGATCAGCGAAGCGATCCCCCCACTGGGCAAGTGGATCCAGCAGAATGGAGGTGCCCATGTGAAAGGGGCCTTAGCTTAAATATGATTGGTGGCTGAAAGAAAAAAATATATTCCCTGACATTTTTTCAGAAGGTTTTTAGTATGTGAGAGACAGGAAGGTGTCTGCTGTGGGTGTTCCAGATTCTCAAGCCAAAGTAAGTCAGAATCAACAGATTATGTACAAAACGTAGTGAAGGGGACTGGTTATGTACAGCTATATCTGGTATGGGACTTGTTGGCTCTGCTCCCTGTATACATCTCATGGATTCATGTTCGGGGCTGGATGAATGTACGTTTTACTAATAAGCCTCAATAACACTGTCCATGTCCCCATGGCAGCTAGCAGGATGTGATTGCAAGCCCCCCACTAATTGCCAGCTTTGGATTAACAAAAACCAAAAGAAGAGTGAATTGGATTTTTTGTGCTGCTGAAACTTCCCCACAGACAGCCATTTAAGAGACTTGTTTATAAAAGCACAAATTTTTATTACAAAAAATATCCTTAAAAGGTAATGGGGTATCCGTCCCCTAAAATGCATATAACATGGATACAACTTATGAGCAGCTCAGTCACCCTCAATATCATCTTCCTTCAAATAATAAGTAGAGGATGAAGTGAATAGCATAATGTTGGACACCCTCACTTGATGGATGTCTCTTTTTCAAAAGATAGCTATCTTTGACACACTCCCTCGTCATTGTTAGCTATATATTTATACCTTAATATTGTGTTTTTAAAACCACTATCTGCCCCTTTTCTAGTTGTTTGAATTCTTTTTAGGCACTATAGGGATCGAGCTGTGAATCTTTCCCTTCGTGCATGGTCTGCTGGGCTTCTGGGCTCAACACATGTGCATTACATCCATTGTCCATCCATTGCCTTTTACCTCTCAGCCAGGCCTTTGAGGTCTTCACTAGGTCAGGTCATACACCCCACAAGTGGGGGGGGATTTATTAAAAATGATAAATTATTTATTCTTTTCTGCCTATAACAAATATTATCAGTTGCTGTATACATGTGTACACATATTTTTCGCTCCATAAGACACACCTGACCATAAGACGCAACTAGATTTTAAAGGAGGAAAACAAGAAAAAAATATTCTGAACCAAATGGTGTACTAAAATATTTACCAGCGCCCATGAAATGCAGTCTGACCAGTGCCAATTAGATGCAACCTTACCTGTGCCAATTTAATGCAGCCTTACCAGTGCCAATTAAATGCAGCCTTACCAGTGCCCATGAAATGCAGCCTTACCAGTGCCCATGAAATGCAGCCTGACCAGTGCCAATTAGATGTAGCCTTACCAGTGCCAATTAAATGCAACCTTACCAGCGCCAATTAAATGCAGGCTTACCAGTGCCATTAAATGCAGCCTTACCAGTTCCATGAAATGCAGCCTGATCAGTGCCAATTAATTGCAGCCTTACCAGTGCCAATTAAATACAGCCTTACCAATGCCCATGAAATGCAGCTTGACCTGTGCCAATGAAATTCAGCCTGACCTGTGCCTGGTGATGACTTCATCACATCCACCTGTCACTCAGATAGAAGACAGAGCAGCCCAAGTGGCAGCTGCGGTCATACTCAGACTGCTCTGTCTTCTATCTGTGGCTGAGTGACAGGCTCAGGTGGGAGATTTGATAGCAGAGAAGAAACGCTCCTGCACACAAGTGGATAACCAGACAAGTAGTATAAAGACACAGGCCTTGCTGCCCTCTAGGATGGGGAATCCTAATAGTCAACGATAAAAAAGAAAGAAAGGGCGCACCAGCCATGTGCATTATCCTTTGGATGTGAATTTATTAAAAACAATAAAAAGAAACTGCAGTGGAACCTCGGTTTGCAAGTAACGCGGTTAACAAGCATTTTGCAAACCGAGCACTGTATTTCTAAAATTCCTAACTTTTTACTGCACACCGCTTTTGGCCTGAATCCTGCTTGTTTTGCGAGACAAGGTGGGGGGCGCTGGAGCCGAGCAGAGCCGAAAGTCGCCGATCTGCGCCGTTCGGAAATGCACTGAAAGGCCCGAGGACAGTTCGGCTGACCTCGGCAAACCTTGGAAAGGTTCGTGAACAGAGTCTTTCCGAGGTTTGCTGAGGTCCGCCAAAGTGTCCCTCGGGCCTTTTCAGCCATTTCCGAGGCTCTCCGGCGCCCCCCGCCTCTGGCTGCATGCGGTATTGCATCCCATTGAGGTCAATGCGGAACAAATTATTTTCGTTTCCATTGACTTCAATGGGAAAACTCGCTTTGATATGCAAGTACATTGGATTACGAGCATAGTCCTGGAACGGATTATGCTCGTAATCTGAGGTTCCACTGTACTCACAAACAGTTATAGAAGGTCTTGCAGTATAAATAGTCATCGACTAGCAGCATGCAGTCTAGGATGAGCGGAGCTCTCCAGAGGTCACAGAGGATCTCACAGGGATCACTGCCGGCTGACACGTTTCTAAGGGAACATCCCTTCTTCCTCAGAGCTCAGCAGTGAACCCTCCTTCAGCAGTCCCCATACATATATATGTGCACATATGCACCTTCAGTCAATCAGAGAGAATGCTTAGGGCCCCTCCCTCTTTCGCCCCCAGCCCAGTGGGCAGTCCAAATGATAAAACGCCCACTGGAGGGGCATAGCTTGACCCTTATTATAGACAATAGCATACCGTACATGTGATGTGTGCAAATGGTTAGTATAGTTGGAGGTCCCTCCCAGTCCATAATGACAGGGTAAATAGCGATCCCCTCAGTGGCCGCTCATGGCATCCATGAAGTACAAGGAGCCGCACCGCCAGGTCTGCATCATTGTCCATAGTGCAGGCCTTCTTCCTGGTTAGTTTCACCACCTGGAATGCACGCCGCCGTGTTTGTACTCCAGGCAGGAGGAAGGGGCGGGCCTAGCGTCACTTCCTCCGCGTCATCCATCACCTGTTAGTGACATAGGCAGCAAAGAAGTCAAATAAAGACCTACCGTAGCCATACAAGCAAGCCGCTCATTAGGCTAGATAAAATACAGTAGTTGCTTGGTGCCAGCCCAATTACTCAGTTGCCGCCTGAGCAGTTATATAGGCGGAATAAAGGATAATGCGGCCCCTACAAGGAACACATAAAAATGACATTTGAACACCAACAAAAAGTGAAACTAGCTGAAAAAAGATCATAATGTAGATATACAATGTATATGTATACCCCAATGCATGCATGCCATATATGTGTACTCATACCGCTGGTTGATAATTAAATCGATCTATGAATGTCATATGGAAAGATGTCCATCAAAGTGTGCATAGGTGCCTCCCAGACAGAGAAGCACCTAGCTAGGGATGATGCTGAAGGAGGTGAACACATGCTGCACTAAGCAATAATATGGGCTGGGGGTGAAAGAGGGAGGGGCCCTAAGCATTCTCTCTGATTGACTGAAGGTGCATATGTGCACATATATATGTATGGGACTGCTGAAGGAGGGTTCACTGCTGAGCTATGAAGAAGAAGGGATGTTCCCTTCTAAACGCATCAGCTGGCAGTAATCCCTGTGAGTTCCTCTGTGACCTCTGGAGAGCTCCGCTCATCCTAGACTCCATGCTGCTAGTCGATGACTATTTATATTGCAAGACCTTCTATAACTGTTTGTGAGTAGTTTCTTTTTATTGTTTTTAATAAATTCACATCCAAAGGATAATGCACATGGCTGGTGCGCCCTTTCTTTATTTTTTATCATCAGCTGGGAGATTGCCCCGCGCTCGCGGGAGATGGCCAACCCGGTTTTCTGACATAGTGGCAGCGGTGACGGGGGGGGGGGCCTGGTCAGTATTCGCTCAATAAGACGCACAGACGTTTCCCCCAATTTCCCCCCAAAGTGTGTCTTATGGAGCGAAAAATACGGTATATGTATTTTCTGTATAGTATTTTTTTTCTGTTTCCTTTTTTCTGAGTTACTATGTCCAACAGCACCCTCGGACCCCGAAGCTAGAACTGCAAAACGTGTTGGGATAATATCATCATCTTCCTTTATTGTGTATTAGATGATTATACTATTCACTCCATGCTCTACTATTCCTATTATGTGAGGGAAGATGATATTGAGAGTGACTGAGCTGCTTGGAAGTTGTATCCGTGTTATATGCATTTTCGGGGACGGATACCCCATTACCTTTTGAGGATATTTTTTTTTATAAAAATGTGTGCTTTTATAAACAAGTCTCTTAAATGCCTGTCTGTGGGGAGGTCTCAGCACCACAAAAAATCCCATTCACTCTTCTTTTGTTTTTTCTTGACATTTTACGGAGATGAGGAGCTGTACTATTCAGTTGGACTAATTATTTATTTTTGTTTCATAGCTTTGGATTCATCTCTTCTGGATCGCCCCACGCACATATACTGCGGCAGTGCGAAATCACATACCTGTACCTGATTTCATGCACTGGGTCTGGGGCGTGCACGCATGCCGTCTCCGACCTGCTCCCGCAGTGATTGGTCACATTCATTCGTTCCAAGCTCCGCCACGCTCTCACGTCACACCTGGAAGTCCCGGCTTGGAACGCAGGCTGGTGCGCACGCTACGGACAGCTCTCCATTCATAGCACCTAAGCGCCCCTCCATGCTTGCATTTTGTGCCGGACGGGTTTTTATGTATGTTATTTTTACAATAAACCTTTCTACTACACTATGGGATTCCTTTGTGTTTTCCGGTGAGGAACGGCCCGTTTGCGGTGAAGTATCTCGAGGTACCCTGGATCAAAATTCATGGAAATCCATGATTTAACACTACAGTGATGGTGGTGCAGACAAATACTGTGGCTATCTAGGAGGAAGATCTTTATTCTAGAGCTACCCACTCTATATCTACTACCCCTGCAGGGGTTATCATCTCTGGTGAGTGGGGACACATTGGGGGAGCACTCAGTCGCGATATCTGCCACATACAGAAGTCACTGGAAGCCACATTTGGAACTTTATCACATTTTGTTTATAATCACCTCTTTATGCAATATAAGTTCTTTCCATAAAAGAAGCACAGTACTTATGGACCTACACTACAGATTGGACAATTATATATGTACTTAACACTGTGGATGGTGGTTGCACGAATTACTAGTTGATTAACTAATTATTAACGTGTACATGCACTTTACTAAGTTTTATCACTTAAGATTATGTCAATTAATATGTCAGTTTTTGAGTTTGATTTTTTGATTTGTAAGAGGTAGGGTGTGGATACATGGGTTTCCAGGGGGCGGATAATTGATTTTGGCTGCATGGGGGTTCTGCCCAGGTTACACCCTACCCACAACACTCGTTTATATCTTACATGTTAACTCACATTCACTGGTGGAATACAAACACACCCCAGTCATATGCTACGGGGTTTGGCTTTATTTATGCCCCACCTATATACACTTTTTATATAATACAACAAGTAAAGAGGCGCCTCTGGGTGCAGACGTTTTTATAGATTTAAAATGCTTTAATAAGATATATAGAGATAAACTCACATTGTGGTGATAAAAACAAGCATGATAGTAAGAGTCATGGATGGCGCTCCCAGTCCTGTGCCTGTGAACAGTCTCTGTGGTGGATGTAGTGACAGCTCTTCCTGGTTGTAATGAGCCGGCTTCAGACAACGGAGGAGCAGCCTCAGAACGAGGCTTGAGACACACGAGACAGCTGGCTGCAGGGGGATGACGTCATCAGTAGTGGACACGATTCCTGGGCAAGCGCGCTTGGGTGGTAAGCAAGCCGCGCCCCTTTCTCAACAGACTAATCTACTAGACATGCTAGAGAGTTAAGTAAGGATGGGGAGGGGGAGCGGGGCGGAGAAAGGGGAGGGGATGGGGCGGGAGAGCAAAAGGAATATACAGAGCCCAATGCTGTTTAAAGTGATTAATGACGTGAATAGAAAAGAAAACATACAGGATAAAACCGGAGGCAAAAAATAAGGAGGAGGGAGATATGTAACCAAGGAATAGGGGAGAACAGAGAAGGGGAAAGGAGAAGGGAAAGGAGAGGGAGGGGGGGTGGGAAAGAGGCTGAAGTGGTGAAAAAAAAAAAAAAAGGACTGAAGTGGTGAAGACGACTTGGAGCAAAAAAAAAAAAAGACTGAAGTGGTGAAGACGACTTGGAGCAAAAAAAAAAAAAAAGGAAGGGGAGTAGAGAGGGAGGGGGGAGAGGGACAACTGACTGGTCTCTAAAAGCACAAAACAATAATCGGACATGTAAAAAGCATCTTATTAATACAACACATCATTAGTCATAGAGCATATATATAAAAATGGTAAAACACTAAATGTTCAAGATAGATGTATATACACGCACAACATATGCATGGATAGCACTGGGAGATAAAGCAAGAAATTAGAAGAGTCAACAATAAAAATATAAAAATATGGCATACTACTGTCTATGCTCTGCATAGTAGTAAAATTGGAAAAAATTAGAAAAAAAAAAAATTAAAAGAAATTGGAAGAAATTGTAAAATATATATATAAGATGTATAACAATAGGATATATACACGTATATGTACACGTGTAAATGCATATACGCACATATAGAATAAATGCACATATAGAAATATATAGAAGATATCTGACATAGTACGAAGTTGTATAAAAATGTCAATAGGACTATAAAAAGGGGAAACCAGTGTCTGCAATACTGAATGGGGGCACAGGTCTAGGAGATAATGAAGAATAATATAGTTATTTTAATTGTAAGCCTATATAGTTGTGAACTCTCTACATTATGGGCGGAAAGACGAAGGTACCGGAATTACAGTATTACAGTATGGTAGAGATTTCTATTCCTTCGTTCATACCCCCAGGTGAGAGAACGTCTAACTGGTAAATACAGAACGTTTCACGGGCGCATAGTTTTTTGAAACGTTCTGCAGCTGGTAGAGATCTAGGGATTTGTTCTATGACCCACACCTGTAACCCTATGGTGGATTTTTTATGGACTTGGGCAAAGTGTTTGGGCACACTATGTGCCAACTTTAGGGGATCAATTCCACCCTCAATAGCTCTTCGGTGTTCACCGAACCTGGTCCTGAGTGCTCGTATCGTACGGCCCACATAAAGTAGGCCACAAGGACAGGATAGTCCGTAGATCACAAAATCTGAAGAGCAGTTGTAAAAATCTTTTACCGCATGAGTAACACCCTTGGTGGTGAAGGACTTCTGGCCATGGTGAACAAATCTGCAGGTTTTGCACAGCGTTTTTTTACACTGGAACATCCCAACCAGTGGGATGAGTACGGGCTGGCTGGGGGGACAGTGTTTTGATCGGATTCTACTAGGAGCTATTTTTGTTTTGATGTTGGGAGCTCTGCCATATGTGACCTTGGGTTTTTCAGAAATGTAGGGTTGTGAATGGGCCGATGTCTCTGCCTTTTGCACATCCAAGTGGATGAGTATCCTTATCTTACACAGAACGTCCAGGTTCAACAAACTTAAACAGGATGTTCTTGCATTGATACAAGATATTGCCAGACACAATACCACCATTCCCCTCTCATGGCTAGATACCCTGAAGAAAAACACCAGAATAGATGAAGACTCCCTATTACGTATGAAGCTTGGCAAATTCAGACATGATTTGCATGACTACAACTACGATAGAGTCTTTTCTTGGAACAAAAAATGGAGAACACATCCTTTTCCCGAACGGCCAGCTACTTCAGAAGATAGTACCACTTCCCCACCCTCTTCAGTTTTCCCTCATCCTCCCTCCCGTCCTTTGACCCAGATCGATTCCCCACGTCCTCTAATGAGCCTCTCTGTGGGTCCACCCACCTGGCATCGAAATAAGAAACCCACGAGAAGTTCACATCATTTTGACCCCCCCCATTCAGGTCAAAAAACAGCCAAACCAGAAGAAAAAAGGTTCGAATAATGCATCCACTAACTCTGGTCTCCTTTCTGCCTTAAACCTATCCTACAATAGACAACCCACGTTATCGTCTACTCATGACTCCACCCAAAACACTCGTACTCCAGCTGCCCCAAACATTCTGCCTGTAGGAACCAAAGTCGCAGTTGCCCCCATTTCCGATCCTCCCCGCCCCAATGATCATATGGATTCTTCTCTCCCTCCACCCATTTCGTCTCCTCCTTTTTTGGTGCTCAGTCCTCCTCTTGCAGCCTCCAGGAAAAGAAAACTCATCGGAGAGGCTGCAGAGGAGGACACAGCAAGAATAAGTCCCAACACACCCAAAATAAGGAAACTGTAAAGATCTTCAACCTTTCTTCTCATATCTTATCCCATGCTGATACCCTACTTTTGAGTAGAGGCCTGAATTTTGCGCCCCTCAACAAACCTAATCCTTTTTTGTTATTTAAGGACCTCAACAGATATGTATGGAACCTTACCCTAAAACGTTACTACCACCTAAAAGAAAAAAAGAATACACAGGTCGACGTCACCCTACCCCCATCTTCCCCTTCCCTTTTAACTGATATTTTTTCATTCGATACAAGTTCAGGGGATGATATCGATAATGGTTTATCCGATGATAATATGGTTGATGATCAACTACTCTGCCTCTTGACCCAACATACAGCTAAGTTGTTATAGGGTCGTATTTTCAGATTTCCAGAAGCTCTGCCAATCTTCTAACATCACTAATACTCACAATTTGTCACCTTTAGAGATCCAAGCACTAAAATCGCTAATGGATGCAGAGGATTTGATCATAAAATCGGCGGTCAAAGGTGTCGGAATTGTCATACAGGACAAGGTGGACTATGTCACAGAGGCTAGAAGGCTGCTCTCTGATACATCCACCTATCGGAAAATCAATAAAGACCCCACCTCCGATTATGCTAAGGAAGTCAATAATTTGGTCTCCAAGGCATTCCAGAATGACATCCTCAATAAATTTGAGAAGTCTTTCCTCCTCAAAGATTTTTATCATATTCCTTACTTTTACCACCTTCCAAAGGTCCACAAAAGTTTAGATAACCCCCCGGCAGACCCATAGTGGCAGCTATCGACAGCGTCACTACGGGTCTCAGTCTATATATCGATCATTTCCTCCAGCCCATCGTCCAAAAATTACAGTCCTATATCAGAGATGGGACTCACCTGATGGAGCTTCTCTCAGCATACAGGTGGGAGCCTACTTACACATGGCTCTCCCTGGATGTGAACTCTTTGTACACATCGATCCCCCATGCGTTCGGTCTAAGAGCACTCGAGCACTTTCTAACAAAAGATCCCCTCATCAATCCTCGCCAGGCAGCATTTATCTTGGAAGCGACTTCATACTGTCTCACACACAACTATTTCCAATTCGATGAAGAGTTCTATGTCCAAATACAGGGAACAGCGATGGGGGCCAATTTTGCTCCCTCATATGCCAACTTGGCCATGGGCTATTGGGAGAATCTACACATTCTCCACAATAACCCATATGCCCGTCACATTGTATTCTTCGGTCGTTATATCGACGATATCATCATCATCTGGGATGACAACGTTGATGTGATTACAGACTTTGTAAAATATTGCAATGAGAATCAATATGGCTTATCTTTTACCTTTGTTGCCAGCCCTGATACGTTGCCCTTTCTTGATCTGGAGTTAGGGGCTGACGTAGCCACTTCCACCATCATCTCCAAAAACTATGTCAAACCGACTGCGGGCAATTCATTTTTGCACTATAAAAGTTGCCATCTTCCGCAATGGATCAATAACATCCCAAAGGGGCAGTTCTGCCGACTAAGACAGAACTGCACCAGAGAAAGTGACTACGTCCACCAGAGTACTTTGCTCAAAAACAAATTTACAGACAAAGGCTATCCTGTAGATCTCACGGACCGAGCCTTTAAGCACTATCTTAAAGGCAAACCTCCGAAACTATCTCGAGACCCTGACCAACATACAGTACGGTTTACCACCACCTTCCACTGTCAATTCAAGAAAATGGAAAGAATTCTAGCGGATCATTGGGACATACTACTACAAGACCCACTACTAAAGCCCTACATTTCTGAAAAACCCAAGGTCACATATCGCAGAGCTCCCAACATCAAAACAAAAACAGCTCCTAGTACAGTGGTTCTCAACCTGGGGGTCGGGACCCCCTCGGGGGTCGAATGACTATCTGCCAGGGGTCACCAAATCCTGGGCTGTTCCTCCTGAAGCCCGCGCCACTCCCCCAGCCTTTTCGCAGCCGCCCAGCAGGGCTCTCTCTGGAGCCTGTGGTGGCCCAGCTGGGCTGTTCCTAGAGCCCGCAGCCGCCCACTCAGCCTCTTCGCAGCCACTCATTCAGTTCACGGCATGGGTGGGGGGCAGAGACTAGAGGTCAGCTGACTGGTGAGGAATGTGAAGTGGGAGGGGCTGGAGGAGACCCTATCTCCTGATTTCAGCATAGGTGTCACTGCTGCGAGACACCACAGAGCTAGAGACACAGTGAAGTCGGAGACATAGTGAGTAACACTACCTGTGATTAGAGTTGCCATTAAAAGTTCCCACTACAGTTCTCAGATCAGCAAATGACCTTGATCAAGAGCACCTAAGTTGTTTAATCAGAACTCCCCCCCAGCAGTGCCACTGATCCCACCCCACACCAGAACTGTCACTCATCCCAACTCCACGCCAGCAATGCCACTCACCCCATTCCCCCCACTCCCCACCAAGGAATAAAAATAGAGAATACATGGAAGGGAGAGAAAAAGAGGAGGAGGAACAAAGAAAAATGGAGAGAAAGAATAAGAGAAAGAACAAGAAAGATGGCTAGAGAGAGGGATGGGGAAAAAAAAACAAGATATTAGGATAGAGAGATAAAAGGGACAGAAAGGAGAACAAAGAGAAAGAGTGGTACATCCTAAAATGTACCATAAGAGGTTTTAATACTATACGAGTGGAAGGGACTCGGGGAGCACTAAATGCCCGTTGGTTAGGGGCGCAAATTACTTGTCTTGCCTTGGGTGCTGACAACCCACGCTACGAAAATAATTACTGTTAGGGGTCCCCACAACTTGGGAAATTTTATCAAGGGGTTACGGCGTTAGAAAGGTTGAGAACCACTGTCCTAGTAGAATCCGATCAAAACACTGTCCCCCCAGCCAGCCCGTACTCATCCCACTGGTTGGGATGTTCCAGTGTAAAAAACCGCTGTGCAAAACCTGCAGATTTGTTCACCATGGCCAGAAGTCCTTCACCACCAAGGGTGTTACTCATGCGCTAAAAGATTTTTACAACTGCTCTTCAGATTTTGTGATCTACGGACTATCCTGTCCTTGCGGCCTACTTTATGTGGGCCGTACGATACGAGCACTCAGGACCAGGTTCGGTGAACACCGAAGAGCTATTGAGGGTGGAATTGATCCTCTAAAGGTGGCACATAGTGTGCCCAAACACTTTGCCCAAGTCCATAAAAAATCCACCATAGGGTAACAGGTGTGGGTCATAGAACAAATCCCTAGATCTCTACCAGCTGCAGAACGTTTCAAAAAACTATGCGCCCGTGAAACGTTCTGTATTTACCAGTTAGACGTTCTCTCACCTGGGGGTATGAACGAAGGAATAGAAATCTCTACCATACTGTAATACTGTAATTCCGGTACCTTCGTCTTTCCGCCCATAATGTAGAGAGTTCACAACTATATAGGCTTACAATTAAAATAACTATATTATTCTTCATTATCCCCTAGACCTGTGCCCCCATTCAGTATTGCAGACACTGGTTTCCCCTTTTTATAGTCCTATTGACATTTTTATACAACTTCGTACTATGTCAGATATCTTCTATATATATTTCTATATGTGCATTTATTCTATATGTGCGTATATGCATTTACATGTGTACATATACGTGTATATATCCTATTGTTATACATCTTATATATATATTTTACAATTCCTTCCAATTTCTTTTAATTTTTTTTTTTTCTAATTTTTTCCAATTTTACTACTATGCAGAGCATAGTCAGTTGTATGCCATATTTTTATATTTTTATTGTTGACTCTTCTAATTTCTTGCTTTATCTCCCAGTGCTATCCACGCATATATTGTGCGTGTATATACATCTATCTTGAACATTTAGTGTTTTACCATTTTTATATATATGCTCTATGACTAATGTGTTGTATTAATAAGATGCATTTTACATGTCTGATTATTGTTTTGTGCTTTTAGAGACCAGTCAGTTGTCCCTCTCCCCCCTCCCTCTCTACTCCCCTTCCTTTTTTTTTTTTTTTTTTTTGCTCCAAGTCGTCTTCACCACTTCAGTCTTTTTTTTTTTTTTTTTGCTCCAAATCGTCTTCACCACTGCAGTCCTTTTTTTTTTTTTTCACCACTTCAGCCTCTTTCCCACCCCCCCTCCCCCTCCTTTCCCTTCTCCTTCCCCCTTCTCTGTTCTCCCCTATTCCTTGGTTACATATCTCCCTCCTCCTTATTTTTTGCCTCCGGTTTTATCCTGTATGTTTTCTTTTCTATTCACGTCATTAATCACTTTAAACAGCATTGGGCTCTGTATATTCCTTTTGCTCTCCCGCCCCATCCCCTCCCCTTTCTCCACCCCGCTCCCCCTCCCCATCCTTACTTAACTCTCTAGCATGTCTAGTAGATTAGTCTGTTGAGAAAGGGGCGCGGCTTGCTTACCACCCAAGCGCGCTTGCCCAGGAATCGTGTCCACTACTGATGACGTCATCCCCCTGCAGCCAGCTGTCTCGTGTGTCTCAAGCCTCGTTCTGAGGCTGCTCCTCCATTGTCTGAAGCCGGCTCATTACAACCAGGAAGAGCTGTCACTACATCCACCACAGAGACTGTTCACAGGCACAGGACTGGGAGCGCCATCCATGACTCTTACTATCATGCTTGTTTTTATCACCACAATGTGAGTTTATCTCTATATATCTTATTAAAGCATTTTAAATCTATAAAAACATCTGCACCCAGAGGCGCCTCTTTACTTGTTGTATTTCAGCCTCAGGACCATGGTTTCGTTCCTACTATGATGGCAGCCCTGCTTGCTTCTCTGGGCGTTTTTTCCCCCTCATTCTGATCAAAACAATATAGGGACTATTGGCCTATTGTATGGATTGTCATTGTTCACATTTTATATTTAGTTCTTTGACTGTCCTTTGATTGCTGTATTGTATAGCTTTATTGTATAGATTTGATTATGTGGGAGCTCTAGGTGATTGCTCCTAGACTTGTTATTTTATACTTTTTATATAATGTTTTGGCACATAGGGTAGCGCCACTTCCCCACTCTCTCCTTTATATATTTCATTAGGGCCCTAAGGGAACTAATTAGGGGAGGCTGCAACCCTTGCTTTCCTAAGCGCGGATTTTTACCATACTATTTTTTAGATGTTGTTTGGCAAACTCAAATATGGCCTTCCTGTTTTTTTTTTTTTTTTTTTAACCATAGATTTTTATTGTAAAGTTGCATTAAATACATAAAATACGAAGCTTTGTTTACAACAAATGACATAGCAGGGTGAAT